>NC_090337.1:66414346-66535261 GCF_035084215.1 Heptranchias perlo | reverse complement strand
TGCCTCCTCCTGTGCTGTAATTTCTATCATTCCATGAAAACTCTTTTATTGTGTCTGAGCCCAGGGAGTGGTTTAGAAATGTTGGTGCTGAGCTGAGTTTAGGACAATGTGCCCTGTGAGAAGTGCCCCAAACACTGAGCCCACTGGCCTTTGTGCAGTCTCTTGGCTTGGTTCAGGTAGGTCAGTTTTGAAGTATGAAGCAAAAGTACAAATTATCTCTGATTGAGTCATCACCTTCACACACAACCAGGGTCCAAGCTGATAGGGAGAAAGATGGGGCCTGTTAAAAATGACATTGACTCGGGAGAGACCACACCTTGTGCAGTGCAGGGGGATTCTGGCTATGGTTTCAGGGTAAATATCAGCGGGTTATAGGATCACTACTAGTTACAGGTAGGATATCGGGGCTTCGTACCTATCACTACCAGTTAACTATAGACGATCAGTGAGTTATTACTGTTGGCAATGAGGGGAGCCAGTATTACTATTAGTTATCAGTGCAATTTCAGTGAGTTACTATTAGTAACTGATGGAATCAAAGTTCCTCCCACCTCTGGTTTCCCCTCTGTGAATTGCTCATCTTCCCCAGTTCCCCCCCCCCCCCACTCCCCAGTTCCCCCCCCCCACTCCCCAGTTCCCCCCCCCCCACTCCCCAGTTCCCCCCCCTCCCACTCCCCAGTTCCCCCCCCTCCCACTCCCCAGTTCCCCCCCCCCACTCCCCAGTTCCCCCCCCCCCCACTCCCCAGTTCCCCCCCCCCCACTCCCCAGTTCCCCCCCCCCCACTCCCCAGTTCCCCCCCCCCCACTCCCCAGTTCCCCCCCCCCCCCACTCCCCAGTTCCCCCCCCCCCCACTCCCCAGTTCCCCCCCCCCCCACTCCCCAGTTCCCCCCCCCCCCCCAGCCTATCCCTCAAAAAAATTTCCTTTTGGACCCAGTGCAATATTTGTCCCCATCAGCGACACAAACAATCATTAGCTCATAATTTGTCATAAAAATAAAAAAAAAATTGAGTTTTTTTTCTCTGCTGCTTGTGTCTCGGTTATTTATAAATTATTTGTTTGGTTGTCATGTGCCACATTACCCCAGTGCACACTGGACATTGTAGTTCCATGGTAACAGGATAAAAACTACAACTCCCATGATACGTCTCTTGTTCACAGGAGCTAGAATTCCCCATCACCAATGGTTCAAGGGAAATTTCCAACCCAAACCCTTGGCTCCAAACACAGGTGTATGTTGGGACAACGTATAGGCATCAGTCTGGACTGGAGGACATTTCTAAAATTAAATATCCAACTTTATAGATAAGTTTATTGATTTTTTTTCAGACTTGTGTAACTTTTTTGTGTGTTATGCAAGTTAGAAATAACTGTATAAACCAATCAGCGAGGAAGAGAAAGGGCAGATGAAAACTCTGAAGAAAATATTTCAGCAATTTGATTAGTCAGTTGTATGGTACTTGTTGGTTATTGAGTAAATCCCCTGAGATAGATGGTAATTATTACAGAGTACTAAGAAAGACTGGGGAGAAGATTTGTAAGGCTTAGGCAATCATTATGAAGGAGACACTGGGGAGCTATCAGTGGATTGGAAACAAGCTCATGTGGTACCCATATTCAAAACGGGGACAAAATAGACACAGGCAACTATAGACCCATTAGTCTTCAATTCTGTGTAAAATAATGGAATCGATCAGTAGTAAACGTGAGGATTATCCGTAGAAAAATAACGTAAATAGTAACCAATATCGATCCAGAAGGGGAAGATCTTGCCTGACCAATCTCCTCGACTTCTTTGAGAAAGTGACATCCCAAGTGGAATGTGGGAAGCTCTGCATTGTAGTGTACTTAGACTTCCAAAAGACATTCGACAAAGTTCCATACAAAAGGCTATTAGTTAAGCTTAAAGATATGGGGAACCGAGGCAAATCTTGGGTATGGATTAAAAAAAAATTGGCTAAAGGGTAGAAAATAACATGTACTTGTTAAGAGCACGAGGAAGTACTAAGTAGGGTGCCCCAGGGATCGGTTTTGGGACCAATTTACATTAAATTATGACAACTTGGATTCAGAAACCCAATGCAAATTGGTCAAATTTGCAGTTGATAACCAGTTAGGAGGTACCGTAGAATTGGAGGAAGTAGCTCAGAAATTACAGAATGAGTTAGTCAAAATATGAGTGGGCAGAACAATGGCAGATGTATGTAAAATACAGCACATGGGGAAAAAATAGACAACACACATAGTCCATGAATGGTGTTGAAATAGCTAAGAACGAAATTGAAAGACACCTAGGATTCGTAGTAGAGTAGCAGCTCAAAACTGGGCGTTCTTGAGGCACTGTGGGCCATCAGCAGCAGCAGAATTGTAGTCCAGCACAATCTGTAACCTCATGGCCCGGCATATTCCTCACTCTACCATTACCAATAAGCCAGGGGATCAACCCTGGTTCAATGAGGAGTGTAGAAGAGCATGCCAGGAGCAGCACCAGGCATACCTAAAAATGAGGTGCCAACTTGGTGAAGCTACAACACAGGACACATGCTAAACAGCGGAAGCAACATGCTATAGACAGCTAAGCGATTCCACAACCAACGGGTCAGATCAAAGCTCTGCAGTCCTGCTACATTCGGTCGTGAATGGTGGTGGACAGTTGAACAACTAACGGGAGGAGGAGGCTCTGTGAACATCCCCATCCTCAATGATGGCAGAGTCCAGCGTATGAGTGCAAAAGACAAGGCTGAAGTGTTTGCAACCATCTTCAGCCAGAAATGCCGAATGGATGATCCATCTCGGCCTCCTCCCGATATCCCCATCATCACAGAAGCCAGTATTCAGCCAATTCGATTCACTCCACATGATATCAAGAAGCGGCTGAGTGCACTGGATACAGCAAAGGTTATAGGCCCCGACAACATCCCGGCTGTAGTGCTGAAGACTTGTAGAAACATACAAAATAGGAGCAGCAGTAGGCCATTCGGCCCTTCGAGCCTGCTCCACCATTCAATATGATCGTGGCTGATCCTCTATCTCAATACCATATTCCCGCTCTCTCCCCATACCCCTTGATGCCTTTTGTGTCTAGAAATCTATCTAGCTCCTTCTTAAATATATTCAGTGACTTGGCCTCCACAGCCTTCTGTAGTAGAGAATTCCACAGGTTCACCACCCTCTGAGTGAAGAAATTTCTCTTCATCTCAGTCCTAAATGTCCTACCCCATATCCTGAGACTGTGACCCCTCGTTCTGGACCCCCCAGCCAGGGGAAACATCCTCCCTGCATCCAGTCTGTCTAGCCCTGTCAGAATTTTATATGTTTCAATGTGATCCCCTCTCATTCTTCTAAAGCCGAGTGAATACAGGCCGAGTCGACCTAATCTCTCCTCATACGACAGTCCTGCCATCCCAGGAATCAGTCTGGTGAACCTTCACTGCACTCCCTCAATGGCAAGTATATCCTTTCGTAGACAAGGAGACCAAAACTGCACACAATACTCCAGGTGTGGTCTCACCAAGGCTTTGTAAAACTGCAGTAAAACATCCTTGCTCCTGTACTCAAACCCTCTTGCAATGAAGGCCAACATACCATTTGCCTTCCTAACTGCTTGCTGCACCTGCATGTTTGCTTTCAGTGACTGATGTACAAGGACACCCAGGTCCCTTTGTACATCAACATTTCCCAATCTATCACCATTTAAATAATACTCTGCCTTTCTGTTTTTCCTTCCGAAGTGGATAACTTCACATTTATCCACATTATACTGCATCTGCCATGTATTTGCCCACTCACTCAACTTGTCTAAATCGCCTTGAAGCCTCTTTGCACCCTCCTCACAACTCACAATCCCACCTAGTTTTGTGTTGTCAGCAAACTTGGAAATACTACATTTGGTTCCCTCATCCAAATCATTGATATATATTGTGAATAGCTGGGGCCCAAGCACTGATCCCTGCGGTACCCGACTAGTCACTGCCTGCCACCCCGAAAAAGACCCATTTATTCCTACTCTCTGTTCCCTGTCTGTTAACCAAGTTTCAATCCATGCCAGTATATTACCGCCAATCCCATGTGCTTTAATTTTTCACACTAACCTCTTATGTGGGACTTTGTCAAAGGCCTTCTGAAAATCCAAATAAACCACATCCACTGTTTCTCCCTTATCTATTCTACAGTTACATCCTCAAAAGACTCCAGTAGGTTTGACAAACATGATTTCCCTTTCATAAATCCATGTTGACTTTGTCTAATCCCATTGATATTTTCTAAGTGTCCTGTTATCACATCCTTTATAATAGACTCTAGCATTTTCCCTATTACTGATGTTAGGCTAACCGGTCTGCGGTTCCCTGTTTTCTCTCTCCCTCCTTTTTTAAATAGTGGGGTTACATTTGCCACCCTCCAACCTGCAGGAACTGTTCCATAATCTATAGAATTTTGGAAGATGACAACCAATGCATCCACTATTTCCATGGCTACCTCTTTTAGTACACTGGGATGCAGGTTATCAGGCACTGGGGATTTATCGGCTTTCAGTCCCATTAATTTCTCCAGCACTATTTTTTTTACTAATACTAATTTCCTTTAATTCCTCCTTCTCACTAGTCCCTTGGTTCCCTAGCATTTCTGGGAAGTTATTTGTGTCCTCTTCCGTGAAGACAGAACCAAAGTATTTGTTTAATTGCTCTGCCATTTCCTTGTTCCCCATGATAAATTATCCCGTTTCTGACTGTAAGGGACCTCCATTTGTCTGCACTGATCTTTTTCTTTTTACATACTTGTAGAAGCTTTTACAGTCTCCAGAACTAGCCGTGCCTCTAGCCAAACTGTTCCAGTACAGCTACAACACTGGCATCTACCCGACAATGTGGAAAATTGCCCAGGTATGTCCTGTCCACAAAAAGCAGGACAAATCCAATCTGGCCAATTACCGCCCCATCAGTCTACTCTCAATCATCTGCAAAGTGATGGAAGGTGTCGTCGACAGTGCTATCAAGCAGCACTTACTCACCAATAACCGGCTCACCGATGCTCAGTTTGGGATCCGCCAGGACCACTCGGCTCCAGACCTCATTACAGCCTTGGTCCAAACATGGACAAAAGAGCTGAATTCCAGAGGTGAGGTGAGAGTGACTGCCCTTGACATCAAGGCAGCATTTGACCGAGTGTGGCACCAAGGAGCCCTAGTAAAAGTGAAGTCAATGGGAATCAGGGGGAAAACTCTCCAGTGGCTGGAGTCATACCTAGCACAAAGGAAGATGGTAGTGGTTGTTGGAGGCCAATCAGCTCAGCCCAGGACATTGCTGCAGGAGTTCCTCAGGGCAGTGTCCTAGGCCCAACCATCTTCAGCTGCTTCATCAATGACCTTCCCTCCATCGAAAGGTCAGAAATGGGGACGTTCGCTGATGATTGCACAGTGTTCAGTTCCATTCGCAATCCCTCAGATAATGAAGCAGTCCGAGCCCGCATGCAGCAAGGCCTGGACAACATCCAGGTTTGGGCTGATTTAAGTGACAAGTAAAATTCGCCCCAGACAAGTGCCAGGCAATGACCATCTCCAACAAGAGAGAGTCTAACCACCTCCCCTTGACATTCAACGGCATTACCATCGCCAAATCCCCCACCATCAACATCCTAGGGGGTCACCATTGACCAAAAACTTAACTGGATCAGTCACATAAATACTGTGGCTACGAGAGCAGGTCAGAGGCTGGGTATTCTGCAGCGAGTGACTCACCTCCACAGGAACAGTGGGAGAATATCAAGTTCACAAAAAAAAATCAAGATGAAACATAAATTTTCTGCAGGAGTGACAATGGAAACACATTTAGCCTCCACGTTCTTACTGAGCAAGATGTAAAGTTCAGGGTTTGAACTGAAGATGGAAAGTGCCACAGCACCGCACCTGGAGGAAGTGTGTATTGCAGGGGTTACCCATTAGTGTTACCGACAGAATGTAATAGATGTAGATGTGACTGTTACACTTAATATATTACCTAATGTTACAAAAGTTTTATTAAATTGTGACAAGTGGAATTAGGCGTGACAAGGGGGAAATCTTAAGAATTTTTAATTTATTACTCGTCGATCTCCTGCGTTAATTGCACATGGTAAGTCAAGAGAATATGGCGACTGTCAATATCAACTTGCATTTATATAGCGCCTTTAACGTAGTGAAATGGTGAGAAGAGTGCCACACACCCTGGAAGAAGGGAGGATCTGGTCATGTCCACCTCTCATGCTTCTGCCATCAAGGCAGGAAAAGCATGGGATCATTTGCGAGTCTTCAAGGCGTTCTGCCTCCTTTAATCTCAGCTCCTCCCCTTTTGGGCACTGTTTCGAGTGGCCCACTGCAGCATTACTGGATTCTTTGCTGGGCGTGGTGGGCTCCCTCTCCACAGTGGAGATACCTCCAGGAACCTGCCCTGCATGTTCAATGAGCCTTGACCAAGTCTCACGGCAAAACTGCCCAGAGGAAAATCCTGCTCCAATTGGAGTTGAGGTACAGATCAGCCATGATCTAATTGAACGATAGAACAGGCTGGAGGGGCTGAATGGTCTACTCCTGTTCCTACGTGACCCTTGCACTGTAGCATTTCAGCCATACTTTCCACCTACTGACTCGCCTGGGAAATTATTCCAAAGATTTAGCACACTTTCAGTGAACAAGTTCTCCCAGAGATATATCTATATTTTGTTTTTTGCTAGTTTCCATTTATGTCCTTCTGGTTACTTTCCTGGCGTACTCTGAAGTAATAACCTGGGTTTGTTCTATAACATTTTATATACCTCAATATTGCATTATACCCTTAAACCCCTGCTTTTTCTAGTATGTAAAGCTCACCTTTAATATTTTAACATGCTCATTCTCTTTACAGTTGGGATCAGTCTTATTGACCTTCTCTGTGCAATGTCCAAAACTGAACACAGTACTCTGAGTGTGGTTTGACCAGGCCATTGTAAAGCTTCAGCAGAACTTCTGCAGCTTGTCTTGGCACAAGGACTCAAATAAATAAATGTGTCCAGTCCCACGTTGAATGAACACGCTATACCTAACATCTCCTTAACAGAGGGTACAACCATACTATTTAGAGGTGATAATACTGCAACTATATTTATTCAAAAAACAATAGTTCCCAAAAATACTTTATTTTGACAATATAACAATTACATCATCCAAAAATACAGATATACATTACTATAATTTTCTTTTTAAAAAATTCACAATTTTTTCTCATTTACAAAGGGAACATCCACACTGTCCAAACTAAAAAGCATATGAGCAACTGTATGACAGGTTAAAAAGGTCAGCATTGTTAGGAATCAGATTGGCCGAGCTGTCTGATAAACCCATGGCTTAGCTCAGCCATTTTTCTTCCAAATACAGTCCCAGAAACCAAAAGTACAGCTGCTCCTTCATTACTGCACAGGTATCCCTTTCAAACAAGCTGAGCCAGACAGAAAAACTGACCGCAAACAAAGCCTAAACAGGCAACATCCATCACCCTGCTCGCTGTTTCCTCACTGTCCAATGTTCAAGGTGACAAGAGCATTTTCTTCTGAAGAATGTTCACTAAATGCTTAACTAAAAGCCCGTCACACACAGAATATGGAAAAGTTGTTCCGGGGAAATTGGGCTTTCGTAGCAAGGTCTGAAATGACTGCACATGGTCTCATAAACAGCTCATGGATGAAATTTTGCGTATTTTAAAGTGCTTTTAGACTTGCCGGTAAAATTGTTCCTGTCTAGGGAGAGGATTCTCTAACGCTCCCCCTTTCATAAAATTCCACTCAGATGCTGGTCTCTGTTGTGTAATATGGAAACCCAATTACTATGGAGTGTAAACAGGAGGACAATTAGCAAGGGGGTGTATGCTGTGTCCTCATTGTAGTTTTTAGGAACATAGGAACAGGAGTAGGTCATTTAGCCCCTCGAGCCTGTTCAACCATTCAATGAGATCATAGCTGATCTGTGACCTAACTCCATATGTGGGGCCTTAGCCCCATATCCCTTAATACTTCTGGTTTATTTTACATGAACATGCAGCCTCAAACCAACAACAGATGTGTAGATCCACATATTTGTGCATCTATAATGTGGTCAGTTCCCCGAATGGTAGGCTGTTTACGCTATTGAGTGCCCCGCTGCACTCTATAACAGTGACTTTAGATTAATGGATAGGGAACGGGGGAAACGTTGAAAGAAGTCACGGCATGAAGAGGGAAAGACACAGCGGAGCTCCAATATTCCACTGGTACGATGCAGGTTTCCACACACATATTCTCAAACTTGACTGTGCTGCAGGAAGGTTGGGGCTGGGAGAACAGCAATCACTCAAGTGGGAGCTCATTGCTTTCCAAACAGGGAGGAAGATAAAGAGAAAAAAAACATTTTTTAAAAAAGCTGTATCCCAAACACAACCATACAACCCTACCCAAACATTGAACGTTTCTCTCAAGACATTCTATATTCCTAATACTGTGCCCTCTGGATTCTCACTCCTTACTTGATTCAATTGAATTAGACCAAGACTGGATACAAATCATAAGAGGAGTTAGATATTGAATCCATCTAATTTTTAAAAACGTTCTTTTAGCTACAGCTTCTTGAATACAGTCAGCGATATCAACGGATCTGTATGAATGGGTAGAACGTACTTCCCACTATTCACAAACACTAGACACAAGAGGACCAAGAAAATACATGGCTAAAATAATCTTGGCATAGTAGCCAATGAGTCACAAGGCAAAACCATTTCCCATCCGAACTTCTTGAGATTGTGGACACTCTATGCAAATGATGGGTTGATGTTGGCTGACTATATGTCAATATCTCAGCCTCCTGGAACTATTTTTGGTCATTAATGTTCATATTGAAGCTGGCTACTGTATTTTCCTTTACAACTCTCCTAGCATGCAGTACTGTCTACCATGGGCACTAGCTAGGGAACCTGATCCCGGGCTTTGCTTTGACTCTCTCGACACCATGGTGCACATACGTATAGGTCAGATTGGTTCACTGTGGCATTCTCCCTCTCACTGTGGAAAGCACCTCAACTCCACAAGAATTAATGTCTTGCCACTCCTTAACTGGCCAGTGTACATTTTTTTTTTACTATGGATAACGGTGAAGTCGGATGTTATGTAGATTTTATTGGTGATAAGTTTTCAAACACGGTCTATCAGTTCAAGAATATTTACAGCAGTGATTAACAAAATCTGGAAGGTCAATCACAGCATTGATGATCTGGTCAGTTAAACAGCACTCATTAAAAACATTAAAAATTCAGGAATGAGAAATAGCTATTTCACCCATCTAAGCCCATTCCAATAGTCCGTTTGCTCTCCCTACTGGAATCTAATTATATTTTAAATAACCCCAACAGTTTTGTTTCCGTTAACCTGCTTGGTAGATTATTCCAAACTTTTATCATTGAGTAGAAGTTCTTCTCGATATCTGTTACTTCTCATTTTTGCACTTATGGCCTCCAATCCTACATTTTTGGTGTACTTTCATACTTTGAATAATCTGTACCTTATGTACATCATTTAGTATTTAAATGCTTCACTGAGTCCATCGTTAACCACCTTCTTTCTAGACTGTAAAGTATTATCTTTGCTGATCTTTCTCATTGTGGCTTGGTTCCTTCATACTTGGGGATCAAGTTGTCTTTAGCTTCTCGGTAGCATGTCGAATGATCTTTTGTGGTACGGTGACCAAAACAGAACACAACAGTATGGTCTGACTGGTGCATTGTAAACAAATTGTGGAGTGGGAGCTATCAGTAAATGGGTGTAACATGAGGCCAATATCATTGGGCTCTGGGGCCCGTCACCAACAGCTGACAGACCTGAGCCAAACAGATTCACTATAAAAACATTCGAAACAATACAAACAGCCTGCAGGCTCTGTATCAAACAGGTCAGTGCTGGTACAATGTATTTCTGATCTTGTACCACACAGGTGGTCAGGTAAACAGGGCTTACAGCCAGTAGCATACACTTCTCATTCACCTCCAGTTCGGAAAAACTTTTTCTGTATCAAACACCCTATGCAGTGCTCAGAGTACCACCCACGTCTCTTTGAAGTCGAGGTAGCTTCAAGCTGATGACAGAAATTCAGAACCAAGTCCACTCTCTGCGGCAGACTTGATATTCCAATACCTGAACCAGGCAAGGTCTGTAGCACTCCAGTGACTCTCCAGGCAGGCTGGCCCGTTAATGGAATCTGAGGGATAGACCTGTTACTGGCAACTGAGATTCATCCCACTTAGCTTCATTAAACCGATGGTCTATTGGGTAGGGTGGTCCTAGCCAGACAAGCAAAGCTTAACAATGCTTCGAAATGATAAGGAACACTGTTTTTGCTGGTTAAATCCCAGCCGTACTCCTGCACACAGCTGGGAGTCCCACAGCCCCGGGACTGCCAACCTGTAACAAAGCTCTCTGGACTTAGATAAGTAGAGTGTGTCCCTTTAGGATAAGAATGCACACACTATGTCAGGCAAACAGGAACTGCACTGGTGTAGGTTTCTCAGTAGCTTAGTTTCGAGATTCTTAGACAAGCTTGACAGGTTTCCACATGTGTCAAACACTTAGCTGACCAAAAACAAAAACCACTAGAAGTGGCGGGCCATGAGTAATGCATGTCCAATAAATGTATCATTCGACCGTAGGAGCTATGCGCAGGGTCACCCCAGAACTTGGATCTATACTGTGCAATCCTGTACCATCTACAAACATGTTTCTCCTGCAAATTCAGAATTTCTGAACTCCAAAGATACATATTGTTTAAGCCTTGAAGTTCGGTCAAATACTGGTTATGCCAGCTACATTGAGTCCCTGTTTATTCACCATGGTAAGAGTGACTTCATATTATTCTTCAAGAAAAAAAAACTGGTATAGGTTTTATTTTGGTTTTAAATCCTGCTTCAATAGTGAATAGGCTGAAGCATTCTTAAAAATATTCAAATGTATATATTAAAAAAGACACGTGGTATAAAAAGTACACACCAACAGCAGTGGTTTAACATAAAATATCCCATTCTTGAGGTGTGGGCCCTATGGGTTACAAGCTCCAACTTCAGTGAGATATTTTCCAGAGTCTGCAGCCCTGCCATATAATCCTTTCACTGGATAGTCCTTTATGAAAGGATCATAAATCACAATATTGCACAATAAAATGGACATACCCATTTTTCGTAAAACATATTTTTTGTCAAAGTATAAAGGTTTTTCTTACTATCACAATCGTATATATTATTTTGCATTATCACAAAACAGTGCACACCATTTAATATCTTCAAATCCCTGTTAATATCAACTTTAGAAAGGCTGTCATTTCCTTTCTTAAAGCAGCTTTAGTCTTGGGTAACACCAAATCCCCGTCAACAGTTGCCATTGTGTAGTCACTTGCTACGCTCCACGTACATTCTACGTAACTGCAACTGAGATACAAATCTGGTGTCTTCCTAGGACCAGGGACAGCAGTGGTTGCAATGCTAAATGCTATCTGTAGTATCCAGTGAATTACAACATTTTTTTCCCTTTGGCAGCAGTGAGCTGTGTGTATCGCAGCTTCGCCGTACTGGTATCTCCAGGGCCTAAGGGAGCAGGAGTTTGGAGAAAACTAGTTGCTAAGGCCAATGTTTATTGCTGTAGTTTCAATATGGAGACTTCAAAAAAGGTTTGAGAACTTCCACAATGGCTCCCTGTTCTCTAACTTCAACAAGAACCCCTGTACATTTTCACATAACATTCCCAGGCCTCGCCAAGTTGACCCTGGAATGGATCTCTGACTTCTTGATTCAGGAACTGTCGTGAACTGAACGTTATATCCCAAGACTTCAATGTCCAACAGAGGTTTATTTACCTGGAAATTAAGTGTCAAAAGCCTTGGCTGGTTTTCATTAAACCAAAACCAGTCGTAGGAGTGAAATAAAACAAAGCCCATCCCCCCCCCCCACCCAGCCACAAATTAGGGAAGATTAAATAAAATTGCAACAATGTGAAGACACAAGAACAAAAAGCACAATGTGGAGGCAAACTGCAGAGAGTAGCTTCACTTCTTTTTCTTTTCTTGGGTACATCGTGGACAGAACCTGTGCACAAACAAGAATGGAGAAGTAAACAGGCAATCTTCACCATGTGCCTCACAATGTTACTCTCGAATGCCTCAACACTTTGAATTCATTCCCATCCCCTAATTCGAGTTATTGTTCCTCTTCTCTACAAAGCCTGCCCTGTGGAAAAGATGGCTAAAGGTGTACCCACAACAGCTGAATCAGTGTTAATGGTTTCACTTTGCACCGATGCTATTGCTTTAGTTTAAAGGAACCATTAGACATTTAGTGCTCTGACCTCTCCAAGACTACAGCCAACACTACTTCTAATATCAGCTACAAACCATGCACCTTCTACCTTCCAGGATCAGATCAGACATTTTTCCTTGTGGCCAGCAACTCAACATGTACTGACGATTTTAATCTTCTTTCGATACCTTGCATTTCCCAAGTAGAATTTTGCAATACTCACAGGAGTAAGTCGGCCAGCATTACTTACCATTTCCCTTTTGGTTTTGTTGTGAGGTCCACGCAAGCAAAGTGAAACCACTCAATTGGGCACTATTGGTAATAAAGAAGAAAACAACAGATTAATCCCATTGACACAAACATCAGAGCAACTGGCATATTTCTACACAAACCAGAATAACTATTTCAAGTCTGTGTCTCGACAGCAGAACACACAGGTAACAGTTTTAAGTTGCAGTTCAATTACAGGTGTTAAGATCCTGGATTTAAATGAGTACGTATCATAGTATCTACTACTGATACTTAAAGCACATTGATTGTAACCAGGTGCAGCTGTTTAGCAGCCAGGTAGAGGAGAGACAAAGTCACCTCAGTATACGGTCACATCGACTGCCAAGAGCAGCACATGCACTAGACCCTGAAACTGGATCCCTCATTCACCCACTTGATTGGAGATAGATGCGTCAGGCAGAGGGGAAACTAAAATTGAAAAAAAAAACCTTAAAAATGGTGGCAGGAGAGTGGAGAATGAGGGGTCGTTGGAAGAAAAACTGTGCTGTAACACCATTAATTTACAAATTGGTCAGGTTCCAGCCAATCCCTCCACCCAAACAGTGTAGAAAAACAATCTCCAACAGCAGATGAAAGAATTTTCAAACCAAGTGGTAATTTTTCAAATTAACATCCAGGGTTCTCAGAATATACAAATATGGAGTCACTTTGAAACCAAAGACAGCCTGAACAAGTCTTACAAATGTGACCCTTGTAGTTGCTGAAAGCACAGACAGACTTGGAGAAACTGTTCAGGGGAATTAACAACCATTAAATTTCTCACAGCCTAACGAATGCTCTAAAAACCCGATTCAACAAATTAGTTACTCTGCATTTAAACCTCTACGCATAAGGAACAAAGAACAAAAGCTTTCTCTACCCACCTCTATTCATTAATAGGAATAGTATATAAAACAGTATTGCCAACAGAAAATAAAAATAAAATTCTAGAAATAGTCCATCACAATTCAGCCAATCCGAATCAAAGACACTTACATCTGGGTTATCGCAGCCAATCATTTCTCCATAAGAAACCTGGTGACACAGACAGTAGGTGGGTTCATTGGGGTCAACGGGCATGTCCAACACATCAGATGGATGCATTTTCAAAACGGAGTCAGAGTATTCTGACCTAGAGAAGGAGGAACAAAATTATCCAACAATTCCATCACTAGGTTTAATATGGTTAAAAAAAAAAGTTGGTTTGAATTGATTTGTTTTAATATGTCTGACAAAATAGTCTCTTGGGTTCAGCGTCATCGGTCACTCCTGTAACAAAGCCCATATCCCCTACAATCTTGATAGTACCATTACTACCCAAAATCTAGCTAAATTATAGCATGGCCCAGGATCTATAACAGCAAGACCCCTCATTATGTGTAATGGATACTATGATCTTGCAGATGATGCCACGTACATTTTTCAGAAGGTGAACTGATGAGCACTTTATTCATAAGCCAACTGTAAACCAACAAACTGGTTTATTTTAAGTGAAATACATGAATGAGCAGTATGCCGCTTTCACAGCAAGATTTACCTATTTCCTACTGCTTCTCTTGGCATCAAAAATAAATTATGCAAACTTTGCCCTTGTCGTATGCTTAACTCACTTTACAAGTCAATACTGAACCAACAGACACCGTCTTGGAATGTGAGACCCCTGTGCCTCTAACAGTTCCAGACACAAATCTCCTGCTGAATGCATTACCCCCTCCTACAGAGAGGGGAAGCCAACAGCTTAACGCCTGATTCTCCCTCAGCTTAAAGATTGGCTCACTGAGCTACCAATCAAAACAACTACCTCAAATACGGAACTCCACCCCACAGCTTCCTGCTGTTCTCAATGAATGAAATCAATCCAACATTATAGGTGTAAATAAAAACAGAAAATGCTGGAAAAGCTCAGCGAGGCAGCATCTGTGAAGAAAGAAACAGAGTTAACATTTCAGGTCAAAGACCTTTCGTCAGAACTGGAAGATGTTAAAGAGTTAACAGTTTTTAAGTACAGAGCCAGGGGAGGGGAGGAAAGAACAAAAGGGACAGGGTGATAGAATGATCAGGGGAGAGTGGGGTGTGTCGAAGATGCATATCATTCAAAGAATGAAGACAATCCTACAAGGTAGGTGATCGTCCATATTCTTCATTCCATACGCTCCACATACCACGGGTGACTAACCAAGCAGCATCAAGAAACTTCAACCAACAAGACTTCCAAAGGTATGGTCACCAGACAATGTATGTGAGTTATTACAGGTGCTATTGACTAGAACTCAAGTTAATGATGCCCAGAAAGAGGCCGTAGAATAGGCGGAATGACCTTTGATTGAGCCACTAGGTTTTTCCCCAGAAAGATGATAGCAGTAAAGAAAGCAGTGCTCCACCCACGTCGCTACCTGCTGCTTGCACACTGGCTTGTCCCAAGTACCTAGCTTTTCAAAGGGATTTCGTAAGATCTATTTAAGGACACTGTCTTCGAAGCACGTCCACACAATGAAAACATTGCTCTAGCTCCAATTTGTGCACAGGGCGATAAAAGAGAGAATTATAATTTTCTATCCTAAATGAAACAGAGAACTTTAGATACAAACCCACAGTGCACCCTGGACTTATGTCTAAAGTGGTCTCTCAATTTCATTTAAGATATGAAATCTAATTCCCTTTCTATCTCCCTTTTCCAACAGAATGGCACATCAAACATTGCTGATCAACTTCTAAAGTTTTTAGTTCACTAACCCTGGGCACAGAAATCAGAGCCATTAGTAGCATCAGTTCCCGTGATGGAAACATAAGGTTACACATCTAAAGTGGTTCGAACAGAGGATACATTAACTTGTTAAGAACTAGACTGAGGCCAAGCTGGCTAATAGTGACCAAAACAGAAAATGCTGTAAATACACAGCATCTGTAAAGAAAAAGAAAGAAGATTCTGATGAAGGGTACACACCCAAAACATCTTTTCTCTTTACAGATCCTGACCGACCTGCTGTATATTTCCAGCATTTTCTGTTTTTATTTCAGACTTCCAGTATTTGCAATTTTTTTAATTTTACTGTGTGACCGAGGGAAGCCAAGTACCAAAGGATGTGCCGCAATGGATTTGATGTGATTGGGTCATGAAAAACCACAGTAACTTCAATATATGCACAAACACAGATAAATTTTAATCTAGATGTTGGAGATACTCAAGGACAGAAGTAACAATACACAAGATGGAGCCCACAGATTTGGTAACGTCCCAATGGACTCTTTTTTTTTGATTTGGCTTTATAGGCCCCATTTGAACAGGTCTTGCGTAAATTAATGCTAAACATGGCAACAACTGTAAAAGGCGGATCTCGGTCCAACAACTGCACTGCTTGACAGTCAGGCTATCAGCCAGAAGTTGGCCTGACAGTTGAGAGAAGAAATCTCATCTACAGGTATAGAAAGTGGGCAGTGCTTGACACTCGGATGTCTGGGAAATAAGGCTTGCAGCGACAGTAAGGTGCCACTGAAATCACTTCAACTACTTCCCCTCCAGCCTTTTGGGATCAGTAGAAACAGCAGAAGGCTGTGTCCAAGAGAACGTTAATATGTCCCTGATCTTTGAGCAGACTTATGTGACCTGGTGACTGCTAGTGAGACAAAGAGTTTTCATCTCCAGGTACCCCTTTTGGTGTGAGTATTCCACTTGTGAGGGTGGACTGTCAAATGGCTGAGAGGTTCGAGTACTGTACTTTGACCTGAGTGCATCGCCCCATTGTTTAGGCACAAACAGCAAGCAGGATCGATTCTTGACAGCAGGATTGGGAACAGGTAATACCTTGTTTGTATAGCTCCACTGTCACATCACCTAATCAAAAGATTTGCCCTACATCGGCCCCAGGAAATATTCCACGCCCAGCCGAAACGCCTATAACTTCCAGCGGTTGTTACGCCAAGTAGATTTGTTGTATTTCACTTATATTGAGCCCATCCATCCTGAAGAACAGGCAGTTCTAAATACGGGAAAGTATGCAGGCATTACATGATGGACAAGGCTTCCTGAAAACCATAGGGGAATTTTATTTATACTGGAACACTCCATAGTGGTAACACTGTCCCTGAAATTTGAACTCAAGATATCTGCAATGACATGTCCAAATGGCAATATGAAAATAGGGCTCCTCCTACCTCAATTGTCTGTGCCTCAATCATAAGAGGGCCTTCTTAGATAACCTGATTACCCCATAAAAATGAAGAGAATGGATGGAATAACACCAGCTGATGGTCTCCAGTCCAATGCATCCGCAGTAATCTTCTCAGAGTGTTCCCAATAGCTGCAAACGACCTTCCACCTGAATGCAATAGGCCAACGGGTCAGGGAGTCATTGCAGGGTTGAAAGAGTTGACGCAGTGCTGTGGCAAGGTCTGCAAAGACAGCCCCTTTCGTGGAGTCTGATTCTACATTCAGCTGTCCACATGGGCCACAGATGTATGTATGATTGGGTCTCTGTCATGCCCCGTGCACAACACCTTACATTTAAAAGCACTTTTAACATAATAAAACATTCTAAAAGGCTTCCCAAAGCTGGACAATAACTGAAGAAAAGGGAATAAGGGTAGTAACCGAAAGTTTGAAAAGTAACTTTTGAGAAGACTTTTCAAGGGAGAGAGGTGGCAAAGTGATGAGCTTAGGTAGAACATTCCAGAGGGGCTGGAATGGCTGAAGGCTCTGCAGCCAAAAGTGTAGTGAAGAGAGGGGGAAGATAAAAAGCCTGAATTGGAAGACTGAAGGGCATGTACAGGATAGCAGGGCTGAACGAGGCTGCAGAGGTAAGGATGGAGGAGACCAAGGAAAGATTTGTGGATGAGGATAAGGATTTTAAGTTAGATGCATAGATGAAAGAGGAACCAGTGCAAGTTGGCAAGCATAAAGGTAATAGAGGAACAGGACTTAGTGTGGGATAGAATGCAGGAAGAATTTTGGATGAGTTGCAATTTGTAAATGGTAGAACTGGGAAGGCCGGCAAGGAGAGCACTGCAGTAAATCGAGACGAAATGACAAAAACATAAGCATTTCAGTTGCAGCAGGAGTGAGGTGGAGCTGGAAGTAGGCAGTATTGGTGATGGCAGGATCCAGGGTTTGAAGCTCAGCTCAGAGTTGAACAGGGCACCAAGGCTGCAACCTATTTGGATTAATCTGAGGGAACTGCCAGAGATAGGAATGGAATTGGATGCTAAGATGCAAAGTATCAGGCGGGAAACAAACACTGTGGTTTCTGTTTTGCCGAGGTTGAATTGAAGGAATTTCTTGCAAGGCGAGTGGTTCCCCGAAAAATCACTTCTTTGCCATTTCCATGACCGTCCTAAACCTCTGTTGGTGCCATTTAAAGGCATCCATAGTTTTTTCACCTAATGCCAAAAATTCCTTCCCATCAAAGGGTAATTGTAACAGTTGCTGCGCCAGAAGCAATGCAAAAAGCAGCTACACTCACCAGTGAATCATAATTCCACAACCCATTGACTTTGTTCCCAAGTCCAAGGCATGTATCTCAACCCACCCTGCAATGTGCAATCTGAAGTTGGTCCTCAATAAATGGGACTGTGCAATTATAGAAAGGACTGTGATTTGCCTTAGTCACTGCCTGCAGCAGCGATGCTTGCTGGTGGGGAAAACCAGCTCAATGAACTTAGTGATGGCCACCAGATCTGGTTCCGAACCCTGCTGGTAGATTCATCTGCCCAATTAACTAATGGTGTTGACTGGCAATCAGGATTCATGCCATGGGTAGCAGCTTCACTGCGGCAAAACAGTACCCGGAAAGCGACCGCTCCACCTGCAGCCAAGGGTTCAGCAGTTTTGTCCATTTTGATCATTAGTTCACCTTGGCCAGTAGTTTAGACATATCAGCCCAGAGGCCTATGGCTGTGGCCCAAATTACATGAGAAATCCTATAAAGACAGTCACCTGAAGGCCTTCCAAAATTTGATGCAAGAGCTCAGCCTTCAGGACAGCGAAAACTGGGGCAGTCCTTTCAGACTGTGATCCAGTTGAGCACTGACCTGAGTAAATCTAATACTCTTCATCAGGCATGCTGCTCATGGGCAGATCAACATCAGCATCATACTCCTCCTCATTAGGGCTGCCCCCCCTCCAACATGCTGGCTGAAGGCTGAGTAAGCTCCGGTGTGACATCAAAATATTAAGCAATCACACCCAGTTTCCCCAGAACAAATCCACACCTGGACTAACTCTTTAGGGTTGTGGTGAATATAAAATGATGATTCTCACCTCTTACAATTTCGTCCTTTTCAACAGTGTGTTGTTGGGGGCGGGGGGGTATTTCAGATTCAAATACTCACCTATCCAAGCGTAATTTGTACAGTGAACTTTCACTTTCTGGGCATTGTGTTGATGTTATGGACTGGGGGAGAGGGGAAGAAACATCAAAATGAAAATCAAGAGCACTGTTTTTAACAAGTCAATTATCCACCCTACCCTGCTTTCTGCTTCTTCTTTGGTATATCATCATCAGATCCCCGTCTACCACGACCTCGAGACCCCCTCTTGTCTTTCTGGCCTCTGCCTTCTAAAAGGGGGAGAGAGAAGCATGTGAGATGTGCAGGTAAGTCGTGTGTATATGTAGCTGTATTTGTCATTCAGTTTTAGCACTTTGAGCTTCAACCTATCTATTTCCCCTGTTCCCAGATTAGAGATGGTTTTGAATTTACACTTCAGCTTTTTCTTAGAGAATGGATTTTTTTCCATTTTACATGCATAGCAAAAGGAGGAGTCTTCCCTGGACACAGTTTTGTTTCTTAAAGCAAGAGTCCAAATAAGTTGCACGAGACACAAATCTCTGGTAATTTCATATTTCTGACATCTGCTTGGAACTGCACTCTCAAAAAATCAGTGTGCGGCCTTTCAACACCGAGTTAGTTAGCAAACCCAGTTTTTTAAAAATCCCCCAAAAAGCTGTTAAGCTGGGGGTCAATTGAAATTTTCAAAACTGAGATTGAAAGATTTTTGTTAGGCAAGGATATTAAGGACTACGGAACCAAGATGGGTAAATGGAGTTAAGATACAGATCAGCCATGATCTAATTGAATGCCGGAACAGGCTCAAGCAGCTGAATGGCCTACTCTTGTTCCTACGGAGGTAATTTTTTACTGAATACCACAGTTCTCCATTTCAGAATTATTTTCTGCATCGAAATAAGTAACACCATTACTTACTCTTATTACCTCTCCCTCCTGAGCTGTCATAGTCACTCGATTCCAACTTTTCCTTCAGATCAGCTTCAAACCTGGCCAGTTCAGCATCCAGTCGCCTGATGTGTTTATCAACCTGCCATAAACGCGCAAATAATTTACAACACAGCACAAGACAACTTGAATGTTCACATATTCAGATTTGCATCACTGTGACAATATGCAGAGAAATGTAGCCACAGTCAAACGAATCTGGGACAGGGAAGTGAGAAATGTCACACCTTTCTACCACTCAGGCTCCTGGCCCAACTTACAGATGCTATAACATCAGAAAACACAAGTAATAGAAATTAGGGATCTTTGAACACACAGCAACGCAGTTCCACTTTAAAGCACCAATACTCCTTCAGCAGCTTCGGAGTGAAATGGCAACAGTTTTGAAATGATATCACTCTCAGTACGCAGAACATAATAAACAGTTAAAACTTACATCATTTTTATTACCTTGTCATGTGACTTCTGCCTCTGAACTATGTCCTGCATACTGAAAGGGTGATATCATTTCAAAACGGTGCTGGGAGAACAACACATGAAGTAAATGCAGAAAGATGGAGAAGTGAAATACCTACTGGTCTATTTTGCATCAGTACAAAGTACAAACATCTATATGTCCAGAAATAATTTGCAGTATTTCCCATTTCCCCCCTCCTCAACAATCCAGTCTTCTTGGGGTACTGTTCCCCTACTGATCCTAAACATTTTTGATAGTATCAGTTTGAGATACTTTTTATATTTTGTACCAGTTTAGTGCATAAATTCTATGTGTGGTTTACTTCATTAGGATTGCACCCATGAAAGTTGTATTTTTTTTGCAGTTTAATGTAATGTCTGCCATGACTTGGTGAAAATGGCAATATATAGACCATTGATATTTCAGAAACATTCTAGATTAGGAGCATTGCACGTGCAGTGAGAGAAAAACATTATCCAACAAGCCCATTTCTTCCACAGACCATGTACAAGCCATCTAATTACTCCTGGAGGAAAATTGCTGTACTTTTACCCCAACCCAAAAATGCATTTTACTTAATGCAAGGTAAAGAAATGCCCCTTCATCTCCTTAGCTGCAGCTAGCAGATTAACAATCAGCTACTCCTGAGACTCACATGAAATAAGCATCTGAACCACCAATACATAGAATGTACAGCACAGAAACAACCCATTCAGCCCAATAGATCCATGCCAGTATTTATGCTTCATCTAACCCTATCAGCACATCCTTCCATTATTTTCTCCTTCATGTGTTTATCTAGTTTACCCTTAAATGCATCTAAGCTATTCAACTCAACTACTCCTTGTGATAGCAAGTTCCACATTCTTACCACTCTCTGGGTAGACGGTTCTCCTGAATTCCCTACTGGATTTATCAGTGACTATCTTATATTTCTGGCCCCTAGTTCTGGTCTCCCATGCAAGTGGAAACTAGAACTAGGAGCACCATACTGCCAGGGAGCTTGCAGAAGGCAATAAGTGGGGTTTGGTGGGAGGAATGGCTTTTCTAACTGCATGTTTTATGCCACTGTGCTATTTCAAGGAAGGTTTCTGAAATATTAATGGTCTGTATAATGACATTTTTACCAAGTCAAGGCAGACATTACATTAAACTACAAAAAGAATTACAACTTTCATAGATATATAACCCAATTGAACTAAACCACTCATAGAAATTATGCACTAAATTGGTACAAAATAAAAGGAAGTATCTCAAATTGAGACCATTAAAAATGTAAATATAGTATCTTTTCATGCATTTTCCTCCCATTATAATAATGATTAAGAGACTATAACAAATCTTATCATTTAATGAGAGTTAATAATGTAGGAAAAGGAGAATTTAACTCCAAGGGTTAAGTACTGTCAATGTTCGTGGAGTACTCTCACAAAAGACACTACGCTGGCTTTACCCTCAAGTACTCATTGAAAAAATAAGAACCCTCCATACTTTATTTTTAAAAGGGTAATAAGTAGTAGCATTCTACAGACAAACTGTACTTAAGGCTACTGAAAAGCCTTATCCCAGATCTTTGCTTTGAGTATTTGTTCCCTTGATATGTTCTATTCCCTTCTCCACCCCCCACCCCACCGAAAAGAAAATCACAATTTAAGGATTTCTTCACAGAGCTCCACTGGTCCTTCAAGTACTGGAGGAAGGAAAACAACTCGCAATGGCTTGCACTGGTCTAAAACAGACCATACGTCAATGGCACAAAAGGATATGTTCCAAGACCCTAGGCCACTGTCACTGCAGCAGGCTGCCTAACTATAATACTGAGCCATAATAGGCCAACAGGGCTTTATGGAAAAGCCCTTGAATTATCCTTAGATTCCCCTGCAGACTACCCACCATTTCATACGTCTCCATGGCCAGCTGCACTTTGTTATCGCTGTATTCTCTGCATTTATTGTAGGCAAGCTGAATCTTCTTCAGATGATCAACCCGTTGATCCTGAGACAGGTTCTTCAAGTTTGAGATATATTCAGTTGCCAATTTGTCGATTTCTACTTTTTTATCTGCAAACAGCGAGCAACGGAATTAGACAGGTACAAGAACATAAATAGCACTCCCTACTTTACACGCTTTAACCCCACCCCCCCCTTACCCCCACACCTCCCATTATTAACTTCACTGCTCTCAAATCCACACTTTTGCTCATCAGAAAATAAGATGTAACAATGGAATTCATTATCTTTCTTTCTGTTCACCAATTTCTCCCCCCCTGAAATGTTGATTCCCTGCTGGGCTACAGTTCCACACGAAGCAATCATTCTTTAGTACCTCACCCAAATGACCATGATTCACATGTAAGCCAATGCTGGCTGGATATTTGGTCATGGGGAGGCATCACAACTCAGCTCAAGTTCTGTCCACACCCAAACTTCACTTGCGCACTTCCTGTGGACGCTGCAGTACAGCAATCAGGAGCAGAAACCCTGGCTGATTCCCCCCCACCCCTAGAGGTGCTGAGTCCCAGAGACCCACTGTAATGTCTTTCCACCATGCTGGCTTAGATCATAATGGAATTTTTTCAGTCTACTTAAAAGGAATATTTATCCCTACAAGTGTGAACAAAGCAAGACCTAGAAAACAGAGATAGAATAAGGTGCAGAACAAGAAAGCTAAATGCAGTAATTTTCCTCTTTTAAGCAACGTATTTACAGAAAGGTCAAAGACCAGATAATTTCCTTTAAAGGATAAATAGGATAATATTCACAAAGTTCTCCTTTTCCAGCAATGTATCTGCCATTTGTAATTGGGTTCCATATCCAGTTGCCTTCAATTGCGTAAAATGGAACATTTTCTTCGTGCTTGGAAAGCAAAACGGTCTTTGATGAAGAATTAATGAAGTAAAATCAGAACTCTCAATTTATACCCCACTTCCACATATATACCGAAGGCTGCATTTCCTCTGCAGTCCCCTCCAATGAGGGACCGGATAGAACTACCCCTTTCTGCCCTTCTTTTCTTTTTGTTCTATAAAATATATATAATAGAATCACTGACAACAGCCATATACAGATACCCATGAAGTATACACTGAAGGGATCGAACATAAATAGAACCACAGAAAAGAATTAGCACAGAAGGGGGCCATTCAGCACATCATGTCTGCGCCGGCTCGAAGAACAACCTGGTGCCCATTCTAATCCCACCTTCCAGCACCCAGTCCATAAAATATAAAATATCATTGTACATCAATTGCATTATTATACATGACTAGCCTTACTGCCCATCATATGCCTGGACACTGAGCCATAGGAGCTATTAGGAGGGATGAATAAAAGCTTGGTCAAAGAGGTGGGTTTTAAGGATGATCTTAAAGGAGGAGAGGAAGGTGGAGAGGTTCAGGGTGGGAATTCCAGAGCGTAGGGCCTAGATAGCTGAAGGTACGGCACAGACATAGCAAGAGCCACATGCTTGTTCACTGTTGCTGTCTGAAAACAATGTCCAAGAACCAATCAAAAAGTACAACACACAATCTCTGAGCTGATCTCTTACAAACTAATTTCCAAGTTCCCCTCTCCTAGTGTCATTTCAACCCCAGTTCCCTTACAGCAGTGCTGCTAAAGTGCAGGACCCACCACCAGTGCAAAACCAAGGGTGCAATACCATAGGACATCCACCGCATGCTGCCAAGCCTAAGACCATTGCTGAATCATCCCAAACCCCAGGAGCTACCCTTGTGCTGTTAAACCACAGCACAAATCCATAGAGTATCAAACCCCAGCACCTCTCCAAGTGCTGCTAAACCAAATGATAAATATGTACATCTCAGTACATCTTACCTACCATCTTGTTGGGTTTTTAAAAGAGTAAAATTGAATACACAGTAAATAACCATCATCAAGGCCAACAGTATAGTATTCATGGTAAGACAACCAGAATTGCAGAATTTGATCCTCAAAAGACTACTTGAAGTCTGCAACGCCAAGCGGCAGAACACCTGTTATCTCTCGACTCACTATGGAGGTTCCACAAGTACGGTATTAATAACAACAGGTCTAGTATGTTTTGTCCACCACTCCACGTTGAGTTTGAAAGTAACAAACTTAAGTCAGAAACTAGAATCTTAAACTTAAATAAAGCCAATTACATAGGTATGAGGGGAAAATTGTCAAAGGTAGATTGGGTAATTAAATTAAAGGGTTTGACGGTTGAAAAGCAATGACAAACATTTAAAGAAATACTTCACTATTCTCAACAAATATACATTCCATTGAGAAATAAAAACTCCACGGGAAAAGTGATCCACCCATGGCTAACTAAAGAAGTTAAAGAAAGTATTAGATTGAAAGAAGAGGCCTATAATGTTGCCAAGAAGAGTAAAAAGCCTAGGGATTGGGAGGGTTTTAGAAACCAAGAGGACCAAAAATTGATAAAAAGGGAGAAAATAGAATTTGAAAGTAAACTAGCAAGAAATATAAAAACGGATTGTAAGAGCTTCCACATGTAAAAAGGAAGAGATTAACAAAAGTAAATGTTGGTCCCTTAGAGGCTGAGACAGGAGAAATTATAATGGGGAATCAGGAAATGGCAAATGCGTTGAACAAATATTTTGTATCTGTCTTCACAGCAGAAGACACAAAAAGCATACCAAAAATAGTGGGGAACCAAGGGGTAAATGAGAGTGAGGAACTTAAAACAATTAATATCACTAGAGAAAAAGTACTGGACAAACTAATGGGACTAAAAGCCGACAAATCACCTGGACTATCTTGGTTACCCAATATTTTTGAATTGCTTTTTGTGTCTTCTTCTGTGAAGACAGATACAAAATATTTGTTTAACGCATCTGTCATTTCCTGGCCTACATCCAAGGGCTCTAAAAGAGGTGGCTGCAGAGATAGTGGATGCATTGGTTATGATCTTCCAAAATTCTCTAGATTCTGGAAGGGTCCCAGTGGACTGGAAAATAGCAAATGTTGCCCCGCTATTCAAGAAGAGAGGGAGAGAGAAAACAGGGAACTACAGGCCAGATAGCCTAACTTCAGTCATTGGGAAAGTGCTGGAATCCATTATTAAGAAAGTGGTAACAGGGCACTTAGAAAATCATAATATGATTAGGCAGAGTCAACATATGAAAGGGAAATTGTGTTTGACAAATTTATTAGAGTTTTTTGAGGATGTAACTAGCAGGTTAGATAAAGGGGAACCAGTGGATGTGGTATATTTGGATTTTCAAAAGGCATTCGATAAGGTGCCAGATAAAAAGTTGTTACACAAGGTAAGGGCTCACGGGGTTGGGGGTAATGTATTAGCAAGGATAGAGCATTGGTTAAAGGACAGAAAACAGAGAGTAGGGATAAACAAGTCATACTCAGATTGGCAGGCTGTAACTAGTGGGGTGCCACAAGGATCAGTGCTTGGGCCTCAGCTATTTACAATCTATATTAATGACTTAGATGAAGGGACTGCGTGTAATGTATCCAAGTTTGCTGACGGTACAAATCTAGGTGGGAAAGTAAGCTGTGAGGAGGACACAAAAAGTCTGCAAAGGGATATAGACAGGTTAAGTAAATGGGCAAGAAGGTGGCAAATGGAGTATAATGTGGGGAAATGCGAGGTTATTCACTTTGGTAGGAAGAATAGAAAAAGAGTATTTTTTTAAATGGTGAGAAACTATTAAATGTTGATGTTCAGAGAGACTTCAGTGTCCTTGTACAAGAAACACTAAAAGCTAGTATGCAGGTACAGCAGGCAATTAGGAAAGTAAATGGCATGTTGGCCTTTACTGCAAGGAGGTTGGAGTACAAGAGTAAGGAAGTCTTACTACAGTTGTACAGGGCTTTAGTGAGACCTCACCGGGAGTACTGCATGCAGTTTTGGTCTACTTATCTAAGGAAGAATATACTTGCCTTGGAGGCGGTGCAACGCAGGTTCACTAGATTAATTCCTACAGGTGGTGTTGTTCCCATGTACCTGCTGCTCTTGTCCTTCTAGGTGGTAGAGGTCGCGGATTTGGGAGGTGTTGTCGAAGAAGCCTTGGCGAGTTGCTGCAGTGCATCCTGTGGATGGTACACACTGCAGCCACTGTGCGCCGGTGGTGAATGTTTAGGGTGGTGGATGGGGTGCCAATCAAGCGGGCTGCTTTATCTTGGATGGTGTCGAGCTTCTTGAGTGTTGTTGGAGCTGCACTCATCCAGGCAAGTGGAGAGTATTCCATCACACTCCTGACTTGTGCCTTGTAGATGGTGGAAAGGCTTTGGGGAGTCAGGAGGTGAGTCACTCGCCACAGAAGACCCAGCTTCTGACCTGCTCTTGTAGCCACAGTATTTATATGGCTGGTCCAGTTAAGTTTCTGGTCAATGGTGACCCCCAGGATGTTGATGGTGGGGGATTCGGCGATGGTAATGCCGTTGAATGACAAGGGGAGGTAGTTAGACTCTCTCTTGTTGGAGATGGTCATTGCCTGGAACTTGTCTGGCACGAATGTTACTTGCCACTTATGAGCCCAAGTCTGGATGTTGAACAGGTCTTGCTGCATGCAGGCTCGGACTGCTTCATTATCTGAGGGGTTGCAAATGGAACTGAACACTGTGCAATCATCAGCGAACATCCCCATTTCTGACTTTATGATGGAGGGAAGGTCATTGATGAAGCAGCTGAAGATGGTTGGGCCTAGGACACTGCCTTGAGAAACTCCTGCAGCAATGTCCTGGGGCTGAGATGATTGGCCTCCAACAACCACTACCATCTTCCTTTGTGCTAGGTATGACTCCAGCCACTGGAGAGTTTTCCCCCTGATTCCCATTGATTTCAATTTTACGAGGGCTCCTTGGTGCCACACTCGGTCAAATGTTGCCTTGATGTCAAGGGCAGTCACTCTCACTTCACCTCTGGAATTCAGCTCTTTTGTCCATGTTTGGACCAAGGCTTTAATGAGGTCTGGAGCGGAGTGGTCCTGCGGAACCCAAACTGAGCATCGGAGAGCAGGTTATTGGTGAGTAAGTGCCGCTTGATAGCACTGTCGACGACACCTTCCATCACTTTGCTGATGATTGAGAGTAGACTGATGGGGCGGTAATTGGCCGGATTGGATTTGTCCTGCTTTTTGTGGACAGGACATACCTGGGCAATTTTCCACATTGTCGGGTCGATGCCAGTGTTGTCGCTGTCCTGGAACAGTTTGGCTGGAGGCGCAGCTAGTTCTGGAGCACAAGTCTTCAGCACTACAGCCAGGATGTTGTTGGGGCCCATAGCCTTTTGCTGTATCCAGTGCACTCAGCTGTTTCTTGATATCATGTGAAGTGAATCGAATTGGCTGAAGACTGATGGTGGGGATATCGGGAGGAGGCAGAGATGGATCATCCACTCGGCACTTCTGGCTGAAGATGGTTGCAAACGCTTCAGCCTTGACTTTTGCACTCACGTGCTGGACTCCGCCATCATTGAGGATGGGGATGTTTGCAGAGCCCCCTCCTCCCGTTAGTTGTTTAATTGTCCACCATTCACAACTGGATGTGGCAGGACTGCAGAGCTTTGATCTGATCCGTTGGTTGTGGAATCACTTAGCTCTGTCCATAGCATGTTGCTTCCGCTGTTTAGCATGCATGTAGCCCTGAGTTGTAGCTTCACCAGGTTGGCACCTCATTTTTAGGTATGCCTGGTGCTGCTCCTGGCATGCTCTTCTGCACTCCTCATTGAACCAGGGTTGATCCCCTGGCTTGTTGGTAATGGTAGAGTGAGGAATATGCTGGGCCATGAGGTTATCGATTGTGCTGGAATACAATTCTGCTGCTGCTGATGGCCCACAGAGCCTCATGGATGCCCAGTTTTGAGCTCCTAGATCTGTTCTGAATCTATCCCATTTAGCACGGTGGTAGTGCCACACAACACGTTGGATGGTGTCCTCAGTGCGAAGACAGGATAGATGTGCGGTGCAGTGGTCAGTCCTACCAATATTGTCATGGACAGATGCATTTGCGACAGGTAGATTGGTGAGGATGAGGTCAATTAAGTTTTTCCCTCGTGTTGTTTCGCTCACCATCTGCCGCAGGCCCAGTCTAGCAGCTATGTCCTTCAGGACTCGGCCAGTTCGGTCAGTAGTGGTGCTACCGAGCCACTCTTGGTGATGGACATTGAAGTCCCCCACCCAGAGTACATTCTGTGCCCTTGATACCCTCAGTGCTTCCTCCAAGTGGTGTTCAATATGGAGGATTCATCAGCTGTGGGAGGGTGGTAGGTGGTAATCAGCAGGAGGTTTCCTTGCCCATGTTTGACCTGATGCCATGAGATTTCATGGGGTCCAGAGTCAATGTTGAGGACTCCCAGGGCCACTCCCTCCTGACTGTATATCACTGTACCGCCACCTCTGATGGGTCTGTCCTGCCAGTGGGACAGGACATACACACGGATGGTGATGGAAGAGTCTGGGACATTGGCTGAAAGGTATGATTCTGTGAGGATGGCTATGTCAGGCTGTTGCTTGACTAGTCTGTGGGACAGCTCTCCCAATTTTGGCACAAGTCCCCAGATGTTAGTGAGGAGGACTTTGCAGTGTCGACTGGGCTTGGTTTGCCCTTGTCGTGTCCGGTGCCTAGTGGTCCAATGCCAGGTGGCTTTATTCTTATTGTGACTTTTTTTAGCAAGATTTTACAACTGAGTGGCTTGCTCGGCCATTTCAGAAGGCAATTAAGAATCAACCACATTGCTATGGGTCTGGAGTCACATATAGGCCAGACCGGGTAAGGACGGCAAGTTTCCTTCCCTAAAGGGCATTAGTGAACCAGATGGGTTTTTACGACAATCCGGTAGTTTCATGGCCACCATTACTGATACTAATATTTTAATTCCAGATTTTTATTTAATTAATTGAATATAATTAATTGAATTTAAATTCCCCAGCTGCCGTGGCAGGATTTGAACTCATGACTCCGGATTATTAGTCCAGTTCTCTGGATTACTAGGCTAGTAACATGCTAGTCTAGTAACATGCATGTTCACTATGCTACCGTACCCTTGAGTAGAATGGGCCCATACTCACTGGATTGTAGAAGAATGAGAGGTGATCATAATATAAGATTATGAGGGGGCTTGACAAGATAGATGCTGAGAGATTGTTTCCCCTGGCTTGAGAGTCTAGAACTAGGGGACACAGTCGTAGGATATGGGGTCGGCCATTCAAGACTGAGATGAGGAGGAATTTCTTCACGCAAAGGGTTGTGAATCTTTGGAATTATCTACCCCAGAGGGCTGTGGATGCTGAGTCATTGAATATATTCAAGGCTGAGATGGATAGATTTTTGGACTCTAAGGGAATCAAGGGATATGGGGATCAGGCGGGAAAGTGGAGTTGAGGTCGAAAATCTGATTGAATGGCAGGGCAGGCTCGAGGGGATGTATGGCCTATCCTGTTCCTATTTCTTATGATCCACACCTTTGCGCATCAACTCTGGACAGCAAACCTTTGTATATGTAAATTTCTTGCAGCTGATTTGATTCAAATCTTTCAGTTATAAAACAGAAAAAAAAAATCACAACCAAAGGGCTATGCAAGTCAAATTCAAGGAAAATAAATGGATAAACTTCCAATAAGGAACTACGATGGGTATATTAAAACAACAAACCGAGCATCAGAAATCAGCAAGATCTACCAATTAAAAAAATAAGGGAAACCAATTAAATCACTTGAGATATTTTTTGAAAGTATTTTTGGTCACCATTTTGGTTTGCTCAATAAACTGAGTGCTTAATAATGGAAAACGGTTCGAACACAATAAGCACAAAACAATACTTCATTTACAAGATAATGATTACTCCTGTCTATGCAACAGCATTTTCCTTTTTTCAAAATGCCTGTAACAATATTTGTCAGAGATGCCTCAGCCTTGATATCATGCTGGTTCTTAGACCCATCTCTGGCAGCCTAGAAACTCAAGCTGGCAGGCTACAACTCCTAAGAGGCACCTGTACCTAAAACATCTAGAAATGTTTGATTGTCAGCATTTACAGAGCGTGACAGAACTTGCTGTTTAAGTGGCAGCCCATCATCTACTCTGGCGTATCAATGGAAAACTAAATGAAAATGTAAACCCCAAGGATGCCATTTTTAGGACAGTGAAAGTAACCCGGCCATTTATATTAAACATCAAAGAAAGAGTGAAACATGAACTCCAACATCTTGTAAGATAATTAGTACGATTTTAAATGGCGTACAGGAACAGAAGCACTTTGGTGTGCAGATACACCGGTCGTTAAAGGTGGCCATGCAGTACAAGGCCATAAAAAGGCAAATGCAATCCTTGGTATTGTATCTAGAGGTATTGAATACAAAAGCAAGGAGGTAAGTTGAACTTGTACAAGACCGTAGTTAGATCTATTAGGTCTTCAAGATCATTAAGGGTTATGACAGGATAAATAGTTTCAGATTGTTTCCATTGGTCAGAGAGACAGTAATGAGGACATAAATGTAAGATAATCACATAAGCAGACTCCGTGAGTATTTTTAAAAAAGGGATTGCATAGTTGTTTGAAAAAGAGGACTATTAAAGAGTACAGAAAGCAAGCAGGAAGGAAAATGGGATTAGACTAGGTGACACGGACCAAAGAACACCACAGCAGACTCAATAAATTCTTTTGGAAAATGATCCAATGCCCACTGCTTACATTTCTTACTTTAATAAGTTGAAAAAAACTTTGCAGAGGTCACTGTCTGATTTGAAAATGATATTGGAAAATACTTTCCAGAACTGCGAGAGTTTTCTGGAAAATTAACTTATATATGTTAGTAGGAGACGAAACACCCACTGAGGGCTCCAATTAAAAGCTTACAGATACATTTTCACATCTTTTTGCCAAAATCTGAAAGCTCACCATGATCTGATATCCTACTGCTGCACTGCACAGCACAATGAAACCTCCAAGACTCCAGATTTGCCACATATTCACTAGTCATGTTGTACGCACCTTCAGTTCTCTGATCCAGGTCCCGCATCAGATGGAAGATCTTCTGAAGCTCACAGGGAAGGTTTTCAATACCTGTCAGAACACAGAGGTGGCTTAAGTTTTCATTTTCACTGCAAGCACATCTTCAAATTATGTATTTTAACTGCAGTTGCAGGAAATGGGCGCATTTGGAAACTGAACCCCTGGTTTGCAGATTCTTCACACTGACGATTACATTTTAACTGCTTTTTCATTGAATTAACTGGTCGTTCAGCTCACTGCTGTGTGAGATTTTGCTGTGTGCAAAATGGCTGCCACATCTGCCTACATAACAATTCAACGCACTTCAAAATAACTCATTGGATGTGAAGTGCATTGAGACGTGTTGAGAGCTGCACAAAGGGGCTATATGAATGCAAGATTTCAGAACTGTCAAAATTATGGAAAGATTGGATGTGATATTTATAAACACAAAGAGCAACAGGAATAGAACCCTATTTAAACATGTGGAATAAAAACAGGAAATGATGGAAAAACTCAGCAAGCCAGGCAGCATCTGTAGAGACAGAAATAGAGTTTTAGGTCGATGATCTTTCGTCAGAACTGGAAGAAGTTAAAGATTTAACAGTTTTTAAGCAAGTACAGAGCCAGGCAAAGGAGGGGAGGAAGGGGAGGGGAGGAAGGGGAGGGGAGGAAGGGGAGGGGAGGAAGGGGAGGGGAGGAAGGGGAGGGGAGGAAGGGGAGGGGAGGAAAGAACAGGGGAAGATCCATTCTTCCATCAGTCCCAACACCCGCTCCCCTTCCTGTGCAAGTGCAGGAGATGCAACACCTGCCCTTTCACTTCCTCCTTTCCCACGGTCCAGGGCCCCAAACACTCCTTCCAGGTGAAACAGCGGTTTACTTGTACTTCTTTCAATTTAGTATACTGTATTCGCTGCTCACAATGCAGTCTCCTCTACATTAGGAAGAGCAAACGCAGATTGGGTGATCGCTTTGCTGAACACTTCCACTCAGTCCGCAAGCGTGACCCTGACCTTCAGATCGCTTGTCAGTTTAATTCTCCGACCCACTCCCACTCTGTCCTCAGCCTCTTACACTATTCCATTGAAGCTCAACGAGCAACATCTCATCTTTCGATTAGACACTTTACAACCTTCCGGATTCAACATCGATTTCAATAACTTCAGATCATAGCCACTGTTCCCATTTTTCAGACGGCTGGTGCTGGTGACGGTTCTGCTGTTGCCATTTACAGCTCCTCTAGATCCATCTTTTGCTTCTTTTCTTCTCCTCTTGGCCTTGCACCGCCATCCCTTTTGTCAATGAATCACTCCTGCCTTCCACCCTATCACAGACCTTCCCTTTTGTTCTCTTTCCCCAGCCCCTACCCCCCTAGCTCAAGCTTAAAAACTATTAAACCTTTAACTTCTTGCAGTTCTGACGAAAGGTCATCGACCTGAAACATTGGGGCAGAAATTGCTTGTGAAATAACAGTGAGCTCAATAGTGCTCACCATTGTTAGTGGTGAAATGGAGGAGCAAGTTCCAGTGTTCACACATGTGCAGCGAAGCGCAGAAACCAGGAACTTGCTCTACTGGTTCGCTGGCGATATGGCAGCTTCGAATTAAAGGTATATTGCCGGCTGGAATCAGGAAAATCATTGAAAAATTACCAACTTGCTTATCTGCCCAGCTGAAAAGTAACTAATTACTCCACAAAACAGGTACGCTTAAAAAAGTCTAAACTAAGTTTTAACAGCGCAGTAAATCTTAATGACTGCCAAACAAATAAAAATTAACATTTAAAAATGTGGAGTTTCATTACTGCTTATTTTAATAGTTTTGGGTCATTAAAAATTTTTTTTGAAAAAATAACTTTTCCCTCTGTCTCTTTTATTTATTTCAATTATTTCTTACCATTTTTTTTTTGCTGTCTATAACTGTTTTTACAATGATTTTAATGTTATACCTTTCACTTCCTGATTTCCAAGCCAACAGATATAGTTAACACAGCTTGTAAAAAAATGCTCTGATCTGATTGGTGGAGAGGAGATCGATCCTCTCGCATCTCCCAGGGTTCTAGCTTCGCCTGAACTGACGCTGGGCTCTTCTCCGCTTCCTATTCGAGGAAGTGCCCGAAGAAAAGACCAAGTTAAGTTAGTGGGTTAGAATAAATCTATGGAGCAGCGAGCACTGTTGGTTCGCTGCTCCGAGCAATTTCTGCCCCGTTAACCCGTTAACTCTTTTTTTTCTCCACAGATGCTGCCTGACTTGCTGAGCAATTCCAACATTTTCTGATTTTATTTCAGATTTCCAGCATCCGTAGTATTTTGCTTTTGATAAAAATAAAAACAGCTTCATATGTTTAAAGAGCAAAATGAATCAAAACAGATCAAGACTAGTAATCAAAACTTCTAATAAATGACAACTGGCATCCCCACACCCTGCAGAATGTGTCCCACCCACCCTCCAGCAGACTTCCCATTAGATTTCTCAATGCCCCCTTTCTAATAGATTCTCAATTGCACACATCCCCTCCCCCTTACACAGTCACTCCTGCTGCATTTCTCCCATACTTTGGCAAGTTCTGTTGGGTTTCCCCTGCCTGCACTTTAGTTAATGGCTCCTCCCCATTCATTTCCCCCCTTGCTCATGCTTTGGCTTCCTTCCAGCCCACATTGGCAGGCCTCTGTTGCATCACCCCTGTCCACACTATTGTGGGCTCTCTCTTTGTTTTGCTTACATAACTGCACTCCAAAAGTATTTAATTGTGTGAAGCTATTTGAGACGTAAGCACAAGTATAGCTTTTCATTCCATTCCCCTGCCCATTTTCTTGCGCATCCCTGATTTTCATCGCTTCACCATTGGCAGTGTTTGGGTTGCGGGGATCCTGTGCAAAGGTTCGATTTGGGGGTTCGACATTTTACTAGACAATGATATCAAAGGATCCGCTCAGGGGCTCCCGACTGGCTCGAAGCCTCGTGTAATTGCACGGCTTCTCTATTATATACTCCAGTATGCACTTTGGCAGATCCTTCCATTACATTCCCCTGTCTGAACTATTGTGGATCTTTGATCATTAGATCACAACAACAAAAACAACTTCCATTTATACAGCACTTTACAGAAGCATACTTAGACAAAAACGGACACCGAGCCAAAGGAGATATTAGATGGGGTGACTAAAAGTTTAGATAAAGAGGTGGATATTAAGGAGGGTCTTAAAGGATGAGAGGTGGAGAGGCGTAGAGGTTTATGAAGGGAATTCCCAGAGGATAGGGCCTATACGGCTGAAGGCACGGTCACCAATGGTGGGGCAAAGGAGGGGGATATGCAAGTCGGAGGAATTCAGAGTTCTGGGGGTGGATATTATAGGACTGGATGACGTTACGGAGATAGGGAGGTGTGAGGCCACAAAAGGATTCGAACATGAGAATGAGAATTTGAGGCGCTAGGGGTCCAGGAGCCGATATAGGTCAGTGAGTGCAAGGGTGATGGTGAGCGGGGTAGGATACAGGCAGCAGAGTGTTGGATGAGCTGAAGTTTATGGAGGGTGGAGGATGGGAAACTGGTCAGGAGAGCATTGGAATAGTCGAGTCTGGAGGTGACATAGGCATGGATGAGGGTTTCAGCAGCAGACAGGCTGAAGCAGGGACAGAGGCGGAGGTTATGGAGGTGGAAGTATATCCCCCTATTATGGATCCTTGCCCATTGCAATCCTTGGATGCACTATTGCGATCACTCACCGTTGAAACATCTGCCTGCACTGTTGCTGATCCCTGGCCATTATATCCCACCCCGCCTCCACTACTGCGGATTCTTGCCCGTTACCCCCTCTCCCCTGCCTCCACTATTGCATATCTTGCCCGTTAACCCCTCTCCCGTGCCTGCACTATTACAGATCTTGCCCGTTAGCCCCTCTCCCCTGCCTGCACTATTACAGATCTTGCCCGTTATCCCCTCTCCCCTGCCTCCACTATTACAGATCTTGCCCGTTAACCCCTCTTCCCTGCCTGCACTATTGCATATCTTGCCCATTAACCCCTCTCCCCTGCCTGCACTATTGCATATCTTGCCCATTAACCCCTCTCCCCTGCCTGCACTATTGCATATCTTGCCCGTTAACCCCTCTCCCCTGCCTGCACTATTGCAGATCTTGCCCGTTAACCCGTCTCCCCTGCCTGCACTATTGCATATCTTGCCCGTTATCCCCTCTCCCCTGCCTCCACTATTGCATATCTTGCCCGTTAACCCCTCTCCCCTGCCTGCACTATTGCATATCTTGCCCGTTAACCCCTCTCCCCTGCCTGCACTATTGCATATCTTGCCCGTTAACCCCTCTCCCCTGCCTGCACTATTGCAGATCTTGCCCGTTAACCCCTCTCCCCTGCCTGCACTATTGCATATCTTGCCCGTTATCCCCTCTCCCCTGCCTCCACTATTGCATATCTTGCCCGTTAACCCCTCTCCCCTGCCTGCACTATTGCATATCTTGCCCGTTAACCCCTCTCCCCTGCCTGCACTATTGCATATCTTGCCCGTTAACCCCTCTCCCCTGCCTGCACTATTGCATATCTTGCCCGTTAACCCCTCTCCCCTGCCTGCACTATTGCAGAGCCCCAGTTGTTTATATTCTTGCAGAGTCTTGGGGGCAGGAGGAGGACAACCTCTTTACGCATGCGCAATGTGTGCCGAGAACGGCCGGAAACTCTTGAACCTTCTACAAACTATAAAACTTCCAACTTCGCCAGGCAGAAGCGCCGGTTTCTGCCGAAATAACAAAGAGGTCGGACCCGATTTGGCCGCGCTCAGCGCCATTCTGCACAGCCACCCAGCGGAGCCTGAGCCCGAGCCCGAGCCTCTCTCTCTCTCTCCCCCCCCCTCCCTCGGGGTCGAGTGACGCGGACTGTAAAGGGGAAGCATGCGACTCGCCAGGGCCCATTACCCGGGGATAAAGCGAACCGCTCGCTGAGCTCCAGTAACTGCTGCAATGGCTGTCTGTAGTCCGGTGCTGGGCCGGCAGCCCGCGGTACTCACTGTCCAGGTAATGCTCCAGGTACATTGCGGTCGCCATCTTGTCATCCTTTCAGCCCGCTCGCACCGCGTTGCGCCGAGCATGCGCACCACAGGTCGTCGTCATCTCAAACCGGGCAGCTGCCATGGCAACCCCGCCAAATTTAAAAGGATCGCACAACAAGAACGGACTCCGCTTGTGGACCAGGTCTGTTTCTGTGAAGCACGATCAGGTTCAGAGATTATAAAACTAGGAGATGTTTTAAATTGAATAATCATACAACCTGCTGATGAGGAAAGAGGTCCAGGCGTCAGTAACTACCTAGGCCCCACGGTCCCTAAACCCCAATCACCTGTGCCTCCCCCTTCACCCATGTCTTTGCTCAAGGTTTTGGTCATTCCCCTCCAAATATCTCCTTTGGCTGCGTGACCATTTTTTGGAAGCGATTCCAGGGGGGAGATGAGGAAACATTTTTTTATGCGGTGAGTTGTTATCTGGAATGCACTGTCTGAGAGGGCGGTAGAAGCAGATTCAATAATAACTTACAAAGGGGAAGTGGATAAATACTTGAAGGGGAAAAATCTGCAGGGCTATGGGGAAAGAGCAGGGGAGTGGGACTTAATTGGATAGCTCTTTCAAAGAGCTGGCACAGGCACAATGGGCCGAATGGCCTCTTTCTGTGCTGTATCATTCTATAATTCAGCCCTTTCTACTATGAGTGGGAACAGAGCTGAATTAAGAATTCTGGGGACCCCATCCGGGTACCAAGAACATTTGTTCCCCCCCCCCCCCCCCCGCCTCTCCCCATTAAAACCTACCTAATGGAGAAGGCTGAGCCTCTGTTCTCCGGCACTGGCACTAGCAGGCGTTGACAGTCAATGAGATCGGGTTGGGAAGGCTGAGCTCCTCTGGTTGTAACAGGCAAGCTACCTTTTTGGACACGGCTTGCTGCCCCTGGGAACAGGCCACATAGGCCTGTGTGTTAATGCATCCCAGAGTGGGAATTCCCGCCCACCGTATGCAGCAGCCAAAATCACTTGAAGTAGCAGATATATGCATGTAAGAACAGTGTTGAGGGAATGGGGAAAAACGAAGGGGAGAATAGGGTAAAATTCTAGGAGTCATGCTTTGGGGGTGGCGTAGGAAGGCTTTAAATGGGGGTGGGGAAGGAATGTCAGCTATAACTAAATTATGGGGGAAGAGGAGTGTCAAGTTGAATAGAAAGGAGAGTGCGAGAAGTGGGTCACATTAAGTCCCACTCATCCATCACCCCTATCTTCGTTGACCCACACTAGCTTTTTTTCCCCAAAGTATTAAGCTTAAATCCTCATCTTTAAACCCTTCTATGACCTCGGTCTACTCAATCTCTGCAACATCCTCCAGCCAATATCTACTCCCAAACGCTCCAATCCCCTGATTTTGGCCTACTGTGCTTTTGGTCACTGCTCCTAATTTCTGCTTCCTGGCTCAGTATCTGTATCTTTATGGCTGGTTTGTGAAGTGTCTTCAGATGTTTCTTTACATTAAAGGTGCTATATAAAAGCAAGTTGTTGGAGTTGCCAACTCTGGTTGGCCGTATTCTTGGAATTTTCATCACATGACCTCCCACCTACAACTGCTCTGCCCCCAGGCTCCAGTCAGTGGTCGCTCCTCAGTCTATCCTCACGGAGCTCCACCTTCCCACACCAATTAGAAAGTGAACAGATTCTTCGTTAACCAATTAAATGGTTCCTGACTATCAGTCAAACAAACTTTTCCCCCCACTCCAATATATTTATAACTAATAAACAGGTTCTGACGAAACATCATAAACTTGAAACATTAAGTCTGTTTATCTCGCCACAGATGTTGCCTGACCTGCTGAGTGTTTCCAGCATTTTTATTAAAGCAGAATGTAGGCCTTTTTAAGCACCAGTTTGGTTTGATGCCAAACATGTATTTTTAAATACCAGCTCCACAGTTCAAACTGCAGCATTATGGACATAGAAGTGTAGGTATGAAACTCAATAATAGTGTCTTGCTGATGCTGTACCATAGGAGCATATGCTTGTGACAAAACTGGCCAGCATTACCTCGGTTTTTCCTCAGGGTGGAGAACTTTCTTCTCGCCTGTTCCCATGAACTATGGGCGTGGGACACAGCGCTGGTTCAGTCTGCTAGCTCCTGCCATTCCCCTGAGCCCCAAGTATGGCTACCCTCCTCTGAACATTATACAGAGAGAATGCACAGCACTGGCAACTGTTCATGTACTTTCCAAATACACAAGCATGCCCATGTATTAGCAGGGCAGTCTGCATTGCCGCCATGTCAATCCAGATGCCCTGTAGCCCATTAAATGTGGCAAGCAACAAACACCAAGCATGCTGCTAACACAAGGAGACCTTAATGCTGCATGTTCGCTGACTCACATAAGAGGATGGGCTGGGCACTCATAACATAACACGTGTCTCTTAGATTCGTCATTCCAATGCATGTTTTCTACCTGCTTGCAGGAGAAGGCTCCATTAACAGGTGGCAGTGTGTTCACTCCTCATCTAAGACCATTCACTCCTCAGGTAGAGAGGACACTGGAACCTGTGTGCCTGGAAGCAATAGAGGGAGTGGAGAAAAGGAGGGGTGAGAGGACATCCCCAAGCTCATGACTGATTTTTAATTCTTTATCGCCTTACTCAATTGCTCCTTCACACATGCACAAGCACGTGCAGTAATGCAGCACACCAGGATGTATTAAAACAAAAACGAAATACTGCAGATGCTAGAAATCTGCAATAAAACCAGAGAATGCTGGAAACCACTCAGCAGGTCAAGCAGCGTCTGTGGAGAGAGAAACAAAGTTAACGTTTCATCTCAGTGACCTTTCATCAGAACCTGGAAGATGTTAGAGAATAAACAGTTTATAAGCAAGTACAGAGTCAGGTAGAAGAGACAAACAGTGTGAAGAGTAGAACTTCTTCAAGGAGGGCATTCCTGGAAGAGGAGTGGCAATGAATTAAACACTGAATCAAAAGGAAAATACTGTGGTTGCTGGAAATCTGAAATAAGAACAAAACATGCTGGGAAGCAGATGTTGCCTGACCTGTAGTGTTTCTGCAGTAGGATGTATTTTTGGTCAGCTCTGTTTCCCTCAGCATTTTACTTAATCAAAAGCATAATACTGCGGATGCTGGAAATCTGAAATAAAAACAGAAAATGCTGGAGAAGCTCAGCAAGTCAGGCAGCCTCTGTGGAGAAAGAAACAGAGTTAGCGTTTCAGGTTGAAGACATTGCCCATGAATTATGGGCGTGGGACAAGTCTTCGATTTGAAACGTTAACTGTTTCTTTCTCTTGTAAACAATTTTACAACACCAAGTTATAGTCCAGCAATTTTATTTTAAATTCACAAGCTTTCGGAGGCTTCCTCCTTCGTCAGGTGAACGATGTGACCTTTCATCAGAACCTGGAAGATGTTAGAGAATAAACAGTTTATAAGCAAGTACAGAGTCAGGTTTTCACATCGTTCACCTGAGGAAGGGGGAAGCCTCCGAAAGCTTGTGAATTTAAAATAAAATTGCTGGACTATAACTTGGTGTTGTAAAATTGTTTACAATTGTCAACCCCAGTCCATCACCGGCATCTCCACATCATGTTTCTTTCTCCACAGAGGCTGCCTGACTTGCTGAGCTTCTCCAGCATTTTCTGTTATTATGCCAGTATTTAACCTCCTGCTGATTTTTTTCCCGCCCTCTGCAGGGGGGCGTTGCTCTCGGGAGGCGGCAGCAGCAGCAGCAGCAGAGATTCGGTACCCGATGCCGTAGACGGCAGCAGTTCGGGCTGCAGGCCGGTGGTTGGGACTCTCGATCCACGGTGCTAATGGCGGCCAAGCGGGGAACTCTGATCGTGATGGAGGGGATGGATCGGGCCGGCAAAAGCACCCAGTGCAGGAGGCTGCAGGAAGCGCTGCAGAAGCAAGGCCGGGCCGCCGAGGTGCTGCGCTTCCCGGGTAAGGGTTTGGGGCCTGGGCTTTATGATCGAACTTAGTTCCGATCCCGCGCTGTCCTGGCACCGCCTCTTGGGAATGGTCTCCATACCCCCTGCCCCCCCCCCGGCCGCTGCCTGTACCCCCTACTCCCCCCCCCCCCCACTCCAGGCCGCTGCCTGTACCCCCTACTCCCCCCCCCACTCCAGGCCGCTGCCTGTACCCCCTACTCCCCCCCCCACTCCAGGCCGCTGCCTGTACCCCCTACTCCCCCCCCCCCCACTCCAGGCCGCTGCATGTACCCCCTACTCCCCCCCCCCCCCCACTCCAGGCCGCTGCCTGTACCCCCTACTCCCCCCCCCCCCCCACTCCAGGCCGCTGCCTGTACCCCCTACTCCCCCCCCCCACTCCAGGCCACTGCCTGTACCCCCTACTCCCCCCCCCCCCACTCCAGGCCGCTGCCTGTACCCCCTACTCCCCCCCCCCACTCCAGGCCGCTGCCTGTACCCCCTACTCCCCCCCCCACTCCAGGCCGCTGCCTGTACCCCCTACTCCCCCCCCACTCCAGGCCGCTGCATGTACCCCCTACTCCCCAGGCCGCTGCCTGTACTCCCCACCCCCCCAGGCCGCTGCCTGTACCCCCTACTCCCCACCCCCCCAGGCCGCTGCATGTACCACCCTACTCCCCCCCCCCCCCCCCCCACTCCAGGCCGCTGCCTGTACCCCCTGCCCCCCCCGGCCGCTGCCTGTACCCCCTACTACCCCCCCCCCCCACTCCAGGCCGCTGCATGTACCCCCTACTCCCCACCCCCCCAGGCCGCTGCCTGTACCCCCTACTCCCCACCCCCCCAGGCCGCTGCCTGTACCCCCTACTCCCCACCCCCCCCAGGCCGCTGCATGTACCCCCCTACTCCCCCCCCCCCCCCCCACTCCAGGCCGCTGCCTGTACCCCCTACTCCCCACCCCCCCAGGCCGCTGCCTGTACCCCCTACTCCCCACCCCCCCCCCGGCCGCTGCCTGTACCCCCTACTCCCCCCCCCCCCCCACTCCAGGCCGCTGCCTGTACCCCCTACTCCCCACCCCCCCAGGCCGCTGCCTGTACCCCCTACTCCCCACCCCCCCAGGCCGCTGCCTGTACCCCCTACTCCCCACCCCCCCAGGCCGCTGCCTGTACCCCCTACTCCCCACCCCCCCAGGCCGCTGCCTGTACCCCCTACTCCCCACCCCCCCAGGCCGCTGCCTGTACCCCCTACTCCCCACCCCCCCAGGCCGCTGCCTGTACCCCCTACTCCCCACCCCCCCAGGCCGCTGCCTGTACCCCCTACTCCCCACCCCCCCAGGCCGCTGCCTGTACCCCCTACTCCCCACCCCCCCAGGCCGCTGCCTGTACCCCCTACTCCCCCCCCCCCCCCCAGGCCGCTGCTGTACCCCCTACTCCCCACCCCCCTCCAGGATGCTGCCTGTACCCCCTACTCCCCACCCCCCTTTCCAGGCCGCTGCCTGTACCCCCTGCTCCCCAACCCCCCTTCCAGGCCGCTGCCTGTACCCCCTGCTCCCCCCCCCACTCCAGGCCGCTGCCTGTACCCCCCTGCTCCCCAACCCCCCTTTCAGGCCTGTACCGACTGATTCCATTCCATGGACCCTGCCCTGGCGGTTTTGGGCAATTTGTTTATTTTGAGTTTTCTTCTCTCCAGTCCCCTCCTTTCCTGAAAGAACTAACTTTCAGAGACATCTCGAGGATTTCATTTTCACATCGTTCACCTGAGGAAGGAGGAAGCCTCCGAAAGCTTGTGAATTTAAAATAAAATTGCTGGACTATAACTTGGTGTTGTAAAATTGTTTACAATTTTCAGAGACAGGGCATTGAACCTGAGATCTCCCTGGTCTCTGTGGCCCTGTATTGTTTAACATAATTCCAGCTGCAAAATAAATTATAATCAAATATTCCATTGGGATTTATTTATAAAATGCGATTGACATACTCATGATGGTAAAGCTACTCACTTTGTGAACGTTTAAACCTTGTAAACTATATTTTTATTATTACTCTTGCGTCTAGCACATGTCACATTTGTACCTGGTTGGTAAATTTCTTCACAAAAACTGCAACAAATGATTACGTAGGTATGGAATGTACCAATGAAGACTTTTATTTCTGTAGAGCTCTTTACCTCCAGGGAGATGTTTTATGTTGTGGAAAAGCTACAAACATCAAGCAGGAGAGGAGGAGGCAAAGATGAAGTTGCGGACACCAAGGGGATGATGGAAGATAAGGGTTTTGAAGGAGTTTTTCATTTTCCTCACAGATTCCTGCAGCATATTGGGATGTTTTTCAATGTTAAAGGCGCTATTATAAATTTGAAAGCAGGGACCGAGTTGAAAAGGCAGTGGGATCTAGGCAGGGAGTATCAGAGGACAGGAATTTAGTGGCTGAACAAGATGTTACCAGTGGTGGAACAGAGAACAGGCCAGGGTCAGAGGAGCAAGAGAGATCGTTTAGGTAGGTGGGTGACATTATGTAGTGATTTGAAAGCGAGGACATGAATTTTGAAATCAACTCACTGGAGCACGGGGAGCCAGTGGATCTGGGAGAGGGCAAGTGTGATGGGAATGCAGTGCAGGCCCGGATTATAAAGAGAGAGCAAAGAGAGCGCGGCGAGAGCGGAGACCCGTGGGTGTAAAGAGAGAGCGGAGACCCAGATATAATATATGGTATATAATCCCTTATCCTTGGTATAATTGTAGTAAATCTCCTCTGCACCCTCTCCATCTGCTCCTTTTAGGAACTGGAGTAACCCATTCAGCCCCTCGAGCCTGCTCCGCCATGCAATTAGATCATGGCTTATCTGTACCTCTACCCCAACACCCACCTTTGTTCCATATCCCTTGATACCCTGACCTAACAAAAATCTATCGATCTCAGTCTTGGAAGCTCCAATTGACCCCCTAGCATCCACAGCCTTTTGGGGGAGAGAGTTCCAGATTTCAACTACCCTTTGCATGAAAAAGTGCTTCCTGACATCACCCCCTGAATGGCCTAGTTCTACTTTTAAGATTACGCTTCCTAGTTCTTGATTCCCCACCAGAGGAAATAGTTTCTATCTACCCTAGCTAGATAAACACATGAGGGAGAAAGGAATAGAAAGATATGTTGATGGGGTTAGATGAAGTAGGGTGGGAAGAGGCTCGTGTAGAGCACAAACACTGACATCGACCTATTGGGCCGAATGGCCTGTTTCTGTGCTGTACATTCTGTGTAATTTTATAAAGAAAGCATGGCGAGAGCTCTCTTTATAGAATTACATAGAGGGCAGGTGTGATGAGAGTGCAGGGCTGGGCGTGGGGGAGGACCGGGCTGGGTGTACGGGCGGAGCTCAGCGTGGGCCGGGGGTGATGGGAGTCCAGGACTGGGTGTGGATGATGTGGGTGAGGAAACTAAGCTCAAGTGTGAGCAGTACGCTAAGGTTGTGTATTCTGGGTTCGTGCAGAGGTGTGAGAGGGGGACTTGGATCGAGCCCCTAGAGATACCAAGGGATCCAAAATAGATGGATTTGATTTTGTTAATATTAAGCTGGAGGAAATGTTGGCTTATCGAAGTCTGTTGTTGGACTGGCGTTTGCAGAGTGTAGTCCGTGGACGAATGGAGGAGGTGGATCTGAGTGTTATACGTGTGGAAGTTGATCCTTTGCTTCTGCTTGATGTTGTCAAAAGGTTGCATGTAAATGGTGAAGAAGAGGGAGTTAAGGATGGACTCCTTGGGTCCACTGCAGGGGACAATGCAGGCAGAGGAGGAATGGCTTTTAGAAGCGATATAGTGACTGCGTTACAACAGGTATGAGCAGAACTAGGAGCATTGCCATGGAGAGGAACTTTGAAGGAGGATGTAATGATCAGCAGTGTTGTGAGATCGAGCAGGTTGAGGATGAAGTCACGGTCACACAGTATTTGTGACTGAGGCGTATTGGAGGGTCTTGAATGAGGAGTGTTGTTGCAAGGCATTCCAGGACTTCTGAAGAAGAAGCTTGGAGGTAGGGCAGTAGTTGAAGAGAATGGAGGGGTTGGGTGAGTTAAGAAGGGGTAATAAGTGCAGTTTTGAAAGAGGAGGGGGCTCCCGGTGCTAGGGAATAGAGGATGATGTCAGCAAGAATGGGCCTGAGGAAGTGATGTTGGGTGGAAGTGAGAGGATTGAGGGAACAGATGGTAGGATTAATTGATTAGTGTGCTCAAAGTTCAGGGAAAAATGATGGAGAAACAGCAGCAGATAGAATTGATGAGGGCTTCGTGGGTGGACAACAGGAGGGAGAGCTGGGAATTGAGGGACAGGCAGCAGGAATGCAAGGTGGAGTTGGGGGTTGTGGAGGAGGGATGACGGAAGAGGTGGAGCTGGGACTTTCTCCTGCTCACCATTGATGACCTCAGAGCAGAAAGAAGCTTGAGGTGGTCGTTAGATCTAGCGGTGGAACTGCCAGGTGCGTTCGAGTTTACAGCCTGTAGATATAAAGCTGTGGAGGTGTATGTTATTACTAGGGCAAAGGTGGAGATGGGAAAAGACAAGGGCACCACAGATAGAGGTGAGATAGATGTGAAGAAGATGTTGGTTTCATCACACCTGAAGTGACTGGAGGGGAAGGTCAAAATTAATCGGAAAAGGGGAAGAGGAAAAAGTTTTCCGATCCTGAACTGCTTTTGTTTTTCAATTATTGCTTTAAATGACCTAGAATTCCATCCTGTTACATAACAAATCCAATCACAGGCTTCTTGGGCATTAATAGTAGCTGAGTAATTTGTACTTGCTGGAGATACAGTCTGTGCATCGCCACCTGTGGGAATATCGCTGAATAAGAACATAGCACCGGGACATCCCTGACTTGTGCCTCGTTTGGTTTCAGACAGAGGGACTGAAATTGGAAAGCTGATCAGCTCATACCTGGAGAAGAAGAATAACCTGGATGATCACACCGTGCACCTGCTCTTTGCGGCCAACAGATGGGAACGAGTGTAAGGGACTTTTAAGGTGCTTTGTGTAAGAACATCAATGTGAAGGCGAGGGCAATGGTCTCTTTCTGATGGGGAGTAGATGTTGCAGTGCTTTAGGTGTGGGTTAGTGGTACAGCTGCTCAGAGACTGGTCTCCACAAATAGTATACTGTCCGATGGATGGCTAGATATATATATATTCATTGGACAAATAGTGTAAATGAATGTATATATAAAATATATTAAAGAAATAGTGTAACATTTTTTATATATATATAGAAGAAATAGGGTAAAAGTTATATATATATTATAAAAATATATACTAATTTGACAGTGTAAATGTTTATTTATATATATATATATATATATATATATATTACACACATTTCCATCCCTTCATGATATAACTGATTTGAGTTTCCAATCAGAAACCTGCAGCACACGAGGATTCAGTAAAGATTCAGTGAGGAGATGCATTCAATTAAATGAAAATTTTTCACCTCTATTGCAAATTGTGGAGAACTGTTACTTTAGACTAAAGATAAATAGATTTAAGGCATTGGTAGCAAATAACATTGGAGGGAGTCTACCATTAGTGAAATTAACAGTTTTTGTCACCATCCTATTCAACGTTAGCTTCTGAAGTAAACTAGAATTGAACTCAAATTACCCTGGCATAGTGTAATAATCATTTATCAATTTCCATATTTCATATTTATGAATTAAGTAATTCTGACACAGATCATGTAATACTGTTATTAACGATCCTTCTATAATTGTGCTTAAAATATACTTTCCAATCACATTGTAATCAAAACAATGAAGTTGATTTAAATTATTTTGTACAACTGCTATCCAAAAGCCCTCAGTTGCCCCAAGGATTGTCTCTCTCTATCTTTGTCTTTTGCCTCCCTCAGTTCAGGTTCTTCATGACCAAATTGCTCCCTGCCTTACACAGAGGCAGCCAAAACTAATGAGACCTGCAAGATGTACAATTGTAATGCAATAATTTGTTAAACCCCGATGAGGATTCAATGGGGTGGGGGGGGGGGGGGGGGGGGAGAGGAGCTTAAACTGTTCCCTATCCCCAAATTCACACTGACTGATTCCACAACTGTTTTGTATTTCTGACTCAATTTAAAAATTCTGATTGCACACGATTTATTTCTGTTTGAATCAGAGTCATTAAGCTGATCCCATCAGATAATTTCTAATAAAATATAACGAGACTGGTCTGCTCAATCCTAGTGCAACTTAAGGATCCTATTTCATAAATTTTGTAAATTTATCAGCCAATATAACATTAAATTGTTACAATTAATCTATTATTTTGTACATTTGTTCTGTTTGTTATTTACCCTGAATAATGTTTTCTAAAAAGATGTTCTATTCAAAGTAGTGATTTTTTTTTACGGTGGCACACACAGCCTTTATATCGGTGCACAAACATAAACTCATACCGCACGTGGCCGAAAAAAATTAGAGGGAACATTGCCCATCACCCCTGTGCTCGCTGACCTACATTGGCTCCCGGTCTGGGAATGCCTCAGTTTTAAAATTATGATCCTTGTTTTCAAATCCCTCCATGGCCTCGCCCCTCTTTAATCTCCTCCAGCCCTAAAACCCTCTGAGATCTCTGCGCTCCTCCAATTCTGGTCTCTTGTGCATCTCCGATTTTAATCACTCTACCATCGGCAGCCCTGCCTTCAGCTGCCTAGGTCCTAAGTTCTGGAATTCCCTCCCTAAACCTCTCCGTCTCTGTACCCCTCTCTCCTCCTTTAAGACGCTCCTTAAAACCTACCTCTTTGACTAAGCTTTTGGTCACCTGTCCTAATATCTCCTTATGTGGCTCAGTGTCAAATGTTGTTTGATAATCGCTCCTGTGAAACACCTTGGGACGTTTTACTACGTTAAAGGCGCTATATAAATGTAAGTTGTTGTTGAAATACTTCTGTTTGATGTGGATTTCCTGGCAAAGTGGATTGTGCTTAATGCATTGACATATTATTCCCTTGTTCCTGTGTTCCAGGCCACTGATTAGGGAGAAGTTACTGCAAGGGGTCACTCTGATCCTGGATAGATATGCATTTTCTGGCGTTGCATTCACAAGTGCGAAACCAGTAAGTATAACAAAACTGATCAAAATAGTATTTTGAGCTGTAAGGCGGATGAACAATAAATCCATAAATTATCTAAACCGGTTTTAGTCAAAGGGTATCAGATACATCGTTCTCCTTTTTCCTGACAGGTACAACATCAGAGAACTGGGTTGGAATTAACCTCTTATGTTTTAAGATTGATAAGGTGCCTTTATTAACTTACCTTTTGAGCTGGAAATACACAGCATCTGTAGTGACAAAAGATAGATTAGGACCCTTCAGGTGCGTAACCTTCAGAACTGAAGGCTGAGCGATAAATAGACATTTTAGTGGGGTTTGGAAAAATGGAGAGAAAAGCAGGGGGTGGGGGGGAATAGGGGGAGAGAATCGAACGATATAACCATCATAGAGGGGAATTAATTAGTTGAATGACCTGCAATTTGCTTAACAGAAAACTGTTAGATCTGTTAGGTCTTCATTTGGGGGATGGAAAGACATAAAAAAGACAAAAGTATGTGCAAATAGTTAAAGAAAGACTTGCATTTATATAGCACCTTTCACAACCTCAGGATGTCCCAAAGTGCTTTACAGCCAATGAAGTACTTTTGAAGTGTAATCACTGTTGTAATATAGGAAATGTGGCAGCCAATTTGCGCACAGCAAGCTCCCACAAACAGCAATGAGATAAATGATCAGATAATTTTTTTTAAGTGATGTTGGTTGAGGGATAAATATTGGGACACTGGGGTGAATGCAAATAGTGCCATGGGATCTTTTATGTCCACCTGAGAAGGCAGATGTGGCCTCGGGTAAGAGGGTGAAAAAAACGCATGCAAGGCCCACACAAACGAACAAGGGGAGAAAATGGTGGAAATTTTATTGGTTGGGTCGCTGTTCAAGAGAAATGGGGGCCCCAGAGACTCTGTTAGTGAAGGATGGAGGTGAAGCAGGATTGTATATCCATGGTGAAAAGGAGAGGATTAGAGCCAGAGAACAATCTAGATTAGAGGAAATTAGTTTGGTGAGACAGGAACAGGCTGGTCATTAATTAACACTGCTTTATTTAACAACATCAATAAGACAATTAACACCAACACATGGTTAAGCATTGAGTACATAAAGTATCTAGAGATATGTGTGTGAGTATAATATATAATCTGATGTTTTAGTGTATATGATAAATAATTGTATAATTATATCTCAGTATCTCGGCATTAGCTGGGTTTTGCCTTCCATCGGTATCACAAATGTCCAACAGTACCGTGCAGTTTAGCGAGGTTAGGCATTTACTCTGAGTATGTCACTGGTAGATTTCCAGCAATCTAGTGTTTATGCTATGGCTCAGGGATATGAACGTAGACATACAACTTTGTACTTGAGATTGGGTGTGTTGGAGCTAATCACTTCTGCCACCCATCAGGATGCTGAGATTATCCTTGGGGGGAGAGGGGATGCATGTGACAAGTTGCTATCCGTAGCGATTATCTTCTTTCTTTGGTCATTGTCTCCTCCTGGATTAAATAACCTGGTACATATGCATTTCTCTGTGTTGTTAAATTGCTATTTTACTCTTGCACTGTGCTCAAAGACTTGAGCTATTGACTCACAGTTCTGTTCGATTAAAACCTTTAACCTTTCTTGTCCTACAACTTTCGCTTGATACTTGCTCGGAAGACCTGCTTCTAAGCAATTTACATTTTCCTTTATCCTCCTAACCTTTCCAAAATAGTTCTACCATCTTCTCAAAACCTTCTCATTTGGATGTACAAAACGTGACCTTTTATTATAGTATGTTCAGCCCATCATGCCTGTGCCGGCTCTTTGAAAGACCTATCCAATTAGTCCCATTCCCCTGCTCTTTCCCCATAGCCCTGTAAATTTTTCCCCTTCAAGTGTTTATTTAATTCCCTGTTGATAGTTACTAGTGAATCTGTTTCCACCACCCTTTCAGGCAGTGCATTCCAGATCATTACAAGGTTCACTCGGTTAATCCCGGGGATGAGGGGGTGGACATATGAGGAGAGGTTGAGTAAATTGGGACTCTACTCATTGGAGTTCAGAAGAATGAGAGGCGATCTTATTGAAACATATAAGATTGTGAAGGGGCTTGATCGGGTGGATGCGGTAAGGATGTTCCCAAGGATGGGTGAAACTAGAACTAGGGGGCATAATCTTAGAATAAGGGGCTGCTCTTTCAAAACTGAGATGAGGAGAAACTTCTTCACTCAGAGGGTAGTAGGTCTGTGGAATTTGCTGCCCCAGGAAGCTGTGGAAGCTACATCATTAAATAAATTTAAAACAGAAATAGACAGTTTCCTAGAAGTAAAGGGAATTAGGGGTTACGGGGAGCGGGCAGGAAATTGGACATGAATTTAGATTTGAGGTTAGGATCAGATCAGCCATGATCTTATTGAATGGCGGAGCAGGCTCGAGGGGCCGATTGGCCTACTCCTGCTCCTATTTCTTATGTTCTTATGTAACTCGTTGCTTAAAAAATGTTTCCTCTGGTTCTTTTGCCAATCACATCTATGTCCTCTGGTTACCGACCCTTCTGCCACTGGAAGCAGTTTTTCCTTATTTATTCTATTAAAGCCGTTCATGATTTTGAACATGCCCCTTAATCTTCTTTGCTCTAAGGATGACAACCCCAGTTTCTCCAGTCTCTGCACATAACTGAAGTCCCTCATCCCTGGTACCATTCTAGTAAATCTCTTTTGCACTCTCTCTAAGGCCTTGACATCCTTCCTCAAGTGCGGTGCCCAGAGTTGAATACAATAGTCCACCTGAGGCCTAACCAGTGATTTATAAAAAATTAGCATAACTTCCTTGCTTTTGTACTCTATGCCTCTATTAATAAAGCCCAGGATCCCATATGCTTTTTTAGTGGCCTCCTCAACTTGTCCTGCCACCTTCAAAGACTTGTGTACATACACCCCCAGGTCTCTCTGTTCCTGCACTCCCTTTAAAATTGTATCATTTACTTTATATTGCCTCTCCTCATTCTTCCTACCAAAATGTATTACAGCACCCCCAGATCCCTCTGCTCTTGCATCTCCTTCAAAATAGTATCGTTTGGATTATACTGCTCCATGTTGTTCCTCCCAAAGTGTATCACTTCACACTTATCAACATTAAATTTCATCTGCCATGTGTCTGCCCATTTCACCAGTCTGACTATGTCCTCTTGAAGTCTGTTGCTATCCTCCACATTGTTTACTACATTTCTGAGTTTCGTGTCATCTGCAAACTGTGAAATTATACCATCTATGCCCAAGTCCAGGTCATTAATATACATCAAAAAGAGCAGTGGTCCTAATACTGACCCCTGAGGAGCACCACCGTATACTCCCTCCAGTCTGAAAAACAACCATTCACCACTACTCTCTGTCCCCTAGCCAATTTTGTATCCACATTGCCACTGTCCCTTTAATCCCATGGGCTTTAATTTTGCTAGCAAGTCTATTTGTAATTTATCTACACAAAGTTCCATTTCAGTGTGCTTCATTATTATTAATGCAAGCAAATTAATTCATTTTGTACATTGATTATTCTAAGTTGCCATTCAGCTGCACAGATACGTCAGGTTTTAATTTGTTAGACCAAGGCCAGACTCCTTGGATAGTTCACTCATTTCCTATTCCAGGACACAAATTAGAATAAGAAAGACATCTTTTCTGATCTAGTATTCAAGGTTCCACATGTACGCTGACGACACCCAGCTCTACCTCACCATCACCTCTCTCAACCCCTCCACTGCCCCTGTGCTGTCAGACTGGTTGTCCGACATCTAATCCTGGATGAGCTGCAGTTTCCTTCAGTTGAATCTTTGGCCCCCACCACAAACTCCATTTCCTCGCCAATAATTCCATCTTCCTCCCTGGCCCCTGTCTCTGGTTGAACCAGACTGTTTGCAACATCGGTGTCTCATTTGGCCCTAAACTGAGCTTACGACCCCATATCCTCTCCATCACAAAGACAGTCAACTTCCACCTCCTTAACATAGCCATACCTCAACTGCTGAAACCCTCATCAAAGCTTTTGTTACTTTCAGTCTCAACTATTCCAATACACACTTGGCCGGCCTCCCATCTTCCACCCTCTGTAAACTTCAAGTCATCCAAATCTCTACTGCTGTATTCCATCTCGCACAAAGTCCTGTTCACCCATCACCCCTGTGCTTGCTGACCTACATTGGTTCCCAGGTGTCCAATGCCTCCAATTTAAAATTCTCATTCTTGTGTTCAAATCCCTCCATGGCCCACCCCCCCCCCCCCCCCCCCCTGCCATCTCTGTAACCTCCTCCAGCCTTACAACCCTCCGAGATCTGTGTTCCTCCAACTCTGGCCTCTTATGTATTCCCCACTTCCTTCTCCCCACCATGCCTGAAGACGTGGGTTCAAGTTCCACTTGCACACCTGTGACACCCAGCTCTACCTCTCCTCCACCTCTCCTGAACCCTCCATTGCCAAGCGTCGTTACTGTCCACCCGCCTGTAACAGCTCAAAGAAAGGTGTTTTATTTTATCAATTTTAATGCTAATCATCTCTCCTTGACTAATGCTGCTTGAACTGCTTCCTCAAATAGGATTTCACATTGGAGTGGTGCAAACAGCCAGACGTTGGTATTCCGAAGCCAGATGTAATCCTGTTCCTTCATCTCAACCCACTGGCAGCTGTGAAGCGAGGGGGCTTTGGCAATGAGCGGTATGAAGACCTTGCCTTCCAAAAGCTGGTGCTTCAACAGTTTGGAGAACTGATGAAAGACGAGAGCCTAAACTGGAAGGTATGGGAACGGTGTCTCTAATGGGCCACAGTATTACAAAGGAAAAGGGGGAGTGTTGAAAGGAGCAGGTGAAATAATTGGGTGGGGATGGGTTGGTGAGAGGTATTCAGGGGCTGTCACAGACGGGCTTTCTTCTGAAAGCACTTTCCACTACATTGGTTAAGAGAGGTTTATCAGGCTTATAGCCTGTATGATAATGGTTTATAAAGACCAAGCAAGTTAAAGGAATGGTGACATCTAATGCTGTGGGGTTTATTAATGTTTTACCAGAAACCTGTCTCGGTCAGAGCCAAAGTTCACTCCTGTAAGTGTTGCCCAGGGATTGAATAGAAACCTTTAGCTCACAGGAATGGGCTCCTGCTAATTCCAGTTCTCCTTTCCTTTAAATACAGGAGGAGCAAAAACTCTTACCAGTGCAATTTAGGCTGTAAACTAAGAATCAGATTTGTTAAAAGTAAAAAGTGGTCAGCAGTGGAAGCTCAAAAGGGCAGATTTCATGATCCTGGAACTAAAACAATAAAAATTATGACACTTCGCTAAGTCTGGTTACTACCATCAAATGCTGGAGCAGCATTATACAATGCAGCAGCAAAAGTCCATGAGCTTTTATCTAACCCTGTTTCCAGAATTTTTCTGTTTTTGTTTGATTTCCAGCAGCTGCAGTATTTTATTTTTTATTTTGTGGTGTCTGGCTGGATTTAGCCTGACAACCTCATAATAGATGCTAAACTGAAATCCATTCACACCTGATTCCAAGCACCTTTTATCTTAGTTGACTAACTTCAGAAGAAAGCAAGAAAGAGAGGGTTGTCCTATGAGGAGAGATTGAGTAGAATGGGCCTATACCTTCTCTGGAGTTTAGAAGAATGAGAGGTGATCTCATTGAAACATATAAGATTATGAGGTGCTTGACAGGGTAGATGCTGAGAGGTTGTTTCCCCTGGCTGGAGAGTCTAGAGTTAGGTGGCATAGTCTCAGGATAAGGGGTCGGCCATTTAGGACTGAGATATGGAGACATTTCTTCACTCAGGGTGGTGAATCTTTGGAATTCTCTACCCCAGAGGGCTGTGGATACTGAGTCGTTGAGTATATTCAAGGCTGGGATAGATTGATTGATTTTTGGACTCTAGGGGAATCAAGGGATATGGGGATCGGGCTGGAAATTAGAGTTGAGGTCGAAGATCAGCCATGATCTTACTGAATGGCGAAGCAGGCTCGAGGGGCCGTATGGCCTACTCCTAGTTCTTATGTTCTGTCTCCACAGAAACTGTAAGAGGGTTTGCTGCCCAGTAATGAGTCTTCTCCCTTCAAAAGATTCTAGGGCTACGTATCAGACAGGGTTAAATGTGAATGCTGTTTACAGTAAATCCAGCAAAGTGGCTGAAATACAGTGCATTCCCGAAGGCCTTTATATGTTTAAAAAAAACCGAAGGTTTCTGATCTGACAAATTCAAGAAAAAAAAATGGATTGGTGAATGGGGGACGATGAAATGGTGGTCGTACTGACAGGACCCAGGCTCTCTTTCCCCCCCCCCCCCCCACCGAGGGCCCGGACTCTCTCTCTCACCCCCACCCCCCACCCGAGGGCCCAGACCCTGTAGCCTATCCTCTGGTTGGATGACGGTTCAGTTACTCTCATTATTACACATTTCACTTGCAGAATTTCCTTTTTTTTATATAAAACAGGTGTTAGATGCTTCTCAAAGTATTGAAGATTTACACCAGGAGATAATGTCTAAGGTGAAGAAAACCATAGAAAAAGCAGGGGAGGAGCCGATTGGAGAACTTTGGAAATAAGATTCTTCTTTCTTGCGCAGACGGTGAGAGATTTGGGGGACATGGCGGATTTTACTTATCACTCTCCCCATTCAACTCCGGTTTCCAGATTCACCTGTTGTATTCCACTACCTACCGCTGTTGAAGGACTTGATTCTGACGTCTAGCCTTTCTTTTAAAGAAAGGGGGATATTCAACTGGGACAGTGTTATCTCTTTTTATAAAAGCCATTGTAATCCAATAATATATTTTAAAAATAATCAAACTGAACATCTGTAATTCAGTGGTCACAAATCATCCACCTCCCATTTTCTCCAACCCTCTCCTGACAGGTGCTGCAGTGCCATTTCTCCTGTTCCACTTCACTTTAGCCGTCTTGATGTGTGAGCATGGATTCTGATTGTTATGCAGCTGATCTAGCACAGGGTTAGGTGCTTCACAGCTGGGTCCGATCCTCCATCCACCCCACTGCCCAGTCCTGAATCCCAGATAGCAACGAGGAGCAGGTACTCCAGCTTCAAACCTGGATTAAGAATTCTTGGAGCCCTGTACTCCGAGAACATTTGTGTGCCCTCCCCTCCATCTTGGGCCCCGCGCCCCTTGCTCTCCCTCCCAGTCCCGTGCCCCTTCCACCTCCCTCTCCCTCCCGGCGCCGCTCTCCCCGATGTACTCTGCACCCCCGAGCACCGTTCCCACAAGACGATTCTGCCTGGGTCCTGCAGGCCCATGTGTTAATCCACCCCTGCCTAGTTTGCATGTTTTCTCCGTGTGCGTAAAGGGGATCGGGCTCCACTGTGAGGCCCCAGCTCTTATTGCTCGGGTCCTGGCAATACTTGTCTGAGCCCCCACACAAGATCACGTAGGTAAGGGGAGCAGTGTTGCTGGTGCCAGTGTGGGAACACTGAGTAAGTGGCAGTAACAGCACTGCTGGTGAGCTGAGAGCAGCTGAGTAGAGACCAGTTACTAATAATTCCTACATGGCATATTGTTCTCTATCCACTGAACCTGCTCTAGTGGGCCCAACAATCCCTAGCCCATGTACAGTGCTGGCTGACTGTCTGGGCCTGATACCCGATGGTTAGAGATCTTGCAACACTGTCTGAGCTTACACATGAGAAAAGACCATATGGACAAGATAGTGAAGGGCTGCCAACACCTGGGGGACTGGCATTTGTGAGATCGTGTTCCAGTACTCAGGAGTACGGAATCTTACAACACCAGGTTATAATCCAACAGTTTTATTTGAAAATCACAAGCTTTCGGAGATTATCTCCTTCGTCAGGTGAGTCACTCACTCACCTGACGAAGGGGATAATCTCCGAAAGCTTGTGATTTTCAAATAAAACTGTTGGACTATAACCTGGTGTTGTAAGATTCCTTACATTTGTCCACCCCAGTACTCAGGAGGAGGAGGAAGGAAATTGGGGGAGGTACAAGTTTGTGTATTTTGATTTTCACTCCACAGTAAACCATGTAACATTCCGGATCGATTAATTTTATTACAGAAACATGTTTTACTTCCAGTCACCGGTGACACTCGTTTTGAATGTGGTTTTTGTGAATATAGTCATCCTGATTCTTAAGTAAAGGTGTCCCATTCTATGTGGATCACTGCCAGCTCTGAGTATCTCCTCCTTTTATACAGACAAAGGGCTAACGTTTCCTCGAAAGAGGCAGACTTTGCAACCGAAGACACAGACTGGAGTGGATTGACCTTTTATGTTGTGTTTTGGGGTGAACAAATGGCAGGAATATGGCTGTCCAGTACCTTCATTCCAGGCTTTAAAGGCATCAGTGGAGTTGGAATTCACTGACACAAACGTTTAACACATCTGTACCCATCGTGCTTTCCTTCCCATGACTTTTCAATCCTGTTCACATAGCCTGTTACTAGGGAGTGTGGCTAATTGCTGATAATGTATTTCCCTTGTGTTGTGCTCAAGCACTTCACTGTTGAAATGCAGAAGTGTTGTGGATCTCCACCTGATACAAACTTACAACATTTAGGTTTTAATCAAAATGGACATGCAGCAAGGATTCAGCTCATTGTACCAATGCACAGTGATGGTAAATTATCTTTATACAACATGTACTCAGACGAGGCTATAAGCATGTTTCCATGTTACATTATTTAATTCCAAATGTAATGTTTTTGCTTTATCTTGGGCCAAATCTTGCTGGAAAAATAATGGTGCATCGACACGCCATTCTCAATGTGTAAATCGTCCAGTGAGCTCAGGGGATGAAGAGATTCGCCCTGAGTTGTGAATCTCCAGAACCTGCTGGTCAATTTACACCACTCCACCGGTTGCTTCCCACAAACAGCATCTCATCCTTCCCGGATTTTCACATTAATTGCCCGTTAAACACTCTGCACGGCTTGAGGAAAAACTTTTTTACACAGCGAGTAGTTATGATCTGGAATGCACTGCCTGAAAACTGGAAACAGATTCAATTGTGGCTTTCAAAAAGGAATTGGATAAATACTTAAAGGGAAAAAATTTGCAGGGCTATGGGACTAACTGGATTGCTCTTACAAAGAGCTGACACAGGCTCAATGGGCCAAATGGCTGCCTCCTGTGTTGTAACCATTCTATGATTCTATGCTGAAAGTTGTGGCCGGTAATTAAGAGTGCAAGTGCTCTTTTAACAATGTGATAATTGTTAATGCAATGTCAATCAATCTCTCTGACCCAGAAAATGAACAATTTAAACTGTTCAGTCTCATTCTTTCATGTACTCAATTCTTCTTGAAAATTTAACTTTTTTTCTCTCAATCCAATCTTTCTTTCCCTCTCTTTCTGTACCTGATTTGACTCTCATTCACCCTCCTCCGTCGCTCCTTTCTTTCTCTATCCTTAAATCTCATTGTTTAAGGAGATATTGTTGGTCCCGTCGTTCACTAAGGTCCCAGATGCCCCCGTTGCCCTCGCCGTGCCGTTATCAGCTCGCAGTTCTAGCAAATTTTTTTCGAGCTGACAGGTGCAGGAAAAAGTCTAACTAACAGCATATGCCGTGAGATGCCCCAGTCCAGCAAGATCTGGGCTAATGTGTGTGCTGATTAAATGGAATACTGTATGGGGATATGAACTATCGAGAGATGGTCTCCATTCACTTCACTTTCTGTTCTGTGTCCTAGAGGTGAATCTTACTGTGACCGATTCAAGGTGTATTTTCCCAATTCTCCGTCTAGGCATTGGTTCTTTAAATGTAGAATGGTTTAAATGCAAGTGATATTTTAGTCTTTATTGAAACCCCAAAAAGGTCTGAACATTGAGCTCTTCTAAGCAACAGCCTTGGTCTTTATCCCTCCAGGTTTGGCCTCGCTTACCAATTGTAAACAATTTTACAACACCAAGTTATAGTCCAACAAATTTATTTTAAATTCCACCAGCTTTCGGAGGCTTCCTCCTTCTTCAGGTGAATTCACCTGAGGAAGGAGGAAGCCTCCGAAAGCTTGTGGAATTTAAAATAAATTGTTGGACTATAACTTGGTGTTGTAAAATTGTTTACAATTGTCAACCCCAGTCCATCACCGGCATCTCCACATAGTCGCTTACCAATGCTGACTTCGTAGAGGACTCATGCTAGATCCTGATATAAGCACAGCCTGTAGCCATGGTTATCCCCAGACCAGAAGCATGTGGGCTGTGAGTGTAGAGTGCTGCGGTATCTTTCCCACTATGCACTTTGAGCTTCATACGGGAATCACTCCAGATACCTGTGTAAATGCCATCAATCTGTATCCTATATCTGATGTGAAGGCTACACAAGTTATTTCTGTAAACATTACAGACCTCTGTCCCGAATCCAGAGCGATACCATGCCAATCATTCTGGGTTTATGATTGTATTGTACCAATTCCAGTTTAAGAACTAGGCTGAGGTTGTTATTCTCTTTGGAGTGATATATCCTTACTGTCTCAACTGAGAATTTGCATATGTAGAGTGGTCAAAAAATTAGGTTCTTTCTAATTTTTTTTCCTCAGCAGCTGCAATTTAATTTGAATAAACTTAAGCATTGCTTCTAGTCATTCTCATACATTGATTGTGGAAGTTCTTATAGGGACTATTTGGGTAAATTTTCATGATCTATGCCTGAGTGGTACGTGGTGCGAATTACCCACCCATGGTAGAACCCACCCATTTTCATTCCATTGAAGGTGAAAATTGACCTCTGTGTCTGGAATATTGTACAACAGGTGTGTGAGGAATAGGTAGATACACCTGTTAGATACATATGTAGACAGAGCTAAACAATCCCACAACCAAGCAATCACGTCAATGCTCTGAAACCCTGTCCCATCCAGTCACGAATGGTGGTGGACAGTTAAGCAACTAACAGCAGGAGGAGACTCCACAAACATCCCCATCCTCAATGGTGGCGGAGCCCAGCACGAGTGCAAAAGACAAGGCTGAAGCAGTCACAACCATTTTTAGTCAGAAGTGCCCAGTGGATGATCCTTCTCCACCTCCTCATGAGATCCCCACCATCACAGATGCCAGTCTTCAGTCAATTCGATTCACTCCACAGGATATCAAGGAACAGCTGCGTCTGCTGAACACAGCAACGGCTACTGGCCCTGACAACAGCCCGGCTGTAAAATAATCAAAAAGGCTTATGGAATGCTGGCCTTTATCTCATGGTGGTTGGAATACAAAGGGAAGGAAGTTATGCTTCAGTTGTATAGAAGTCTGGAGTACTGCGTTCAGTTCTGAGCATCACACCTCAGGAAGGATATATTGACCTTAGATGGGGTACAGCACAGATTTACCAAAGTTATACTGGGGCTTAAAGGGTTATGTTACAAGGATAGGTTGCATAAACTTGGTTTGTATTCCCTAGCGTTTATACGGTTGAGGGGTGTTTAAAAGGATTCAGTTACCACCCTATTACTATACTCCGAATCAGCAAGGTAATGGAAGGAGTCTTCAACACCAACACTTACTTACCAATAACCTACTCACCGTTGCTCAATTTGGGTTCTACCAGGAACCTGTGACTCATTACAGCCTTGGTCCAAACATGGTGATGACCTGAATTCCAGAGATGAGGTGAGAGTGACTGCCCTTGCCATCAAGGCAGCATTCGATCAGAGTGTGGCACAAAGGAGCCCCAGTAAAACTGAAGTCAATAGGAATCGGGTAAAACTCTCCAGTAGCTGGAGTTATACTTAGCACAAAGGAAGATGGTTGTGGTTGTTGGAAGCCAATCATCTCAGCCCCAGGAATCACTGCAGCAGTTCCAAGCCCAACTTTAGCTGCTTCATCAATGGCCCTCCCTCCATCAGAAAATAAGAAGTTGTTTGCCAACAACTGCAGTGCTCAGTTCCATTAACAATTCCTCAGATAACAAAGCAGTCCGTGCCTCCATGCAGGACCTGGACAACATCCAGGCTTGGGCTGATAATGGGCAATAAACATTAGCACCCCACAAGTATCATAGTAGGTTCAGCACACAAGGAGGTCATTCGGGCCATCGTGCCTAGGCCGGCTCCTTGAACGAGCTATCCAATTAGTCTCATTCCCCAGCTCTTTCCCCGTAACCCAGTAAATTTTTCCCTTGAAGTATTTATCCAATTCCCTTTTGAAAGTTACTATTGAATCTGTTTCCACCACCTTTTCAGGCAGTGCATTCCAGATCATATCAACTTGCTGCATAAAAAAATGTTTCTTCATGTTGCCAGGCAATGACCATCTCCAACGAGCGAGCCGAACCACCCTCCCTTGAAATTCAATGACATTACCATCATCAGGTCCCTCACTAAACAATATCCTGGGGGGTCACCATCGACCAGAAAGTCAACTAAACCAGCCACATAAATGATGTGGCTACTGCAGCATGTCACCTGACTCCCTGAAGCCTCTCTGCCAACTGCAAGGCACAAGTCAGGAGTATGATGGGATATACTCCATATACCTGGAGGAGTGTAGCTCCAACAACACTCAAGAACCTCAAAACCATCCAGCACAAAGCAGCTCATTTGATAGGCATCCCATCCACCACCTTAAACATCCACTTCCTCCACCACTGGCATATTGTGGCTGCATGTGTACTAGCTACAGGATGCACTGTCGCAACTGACCACGGCTTCTTTGGCACCTTCTGAATCTGTGACCTAGAAGGAAAAGGGAAGTAGGTGCATGGGAACACTCACCTCCAAGTCACACACCATACTGACTTGGACATGTATTGCCATCCCTTCATCATCATTGGATCAAACTCCTGGAACTCTACATAACAACACTGTGGGAGCACCTTCACCACATGGACTGCAGCAGTTCAAGGTGGCGGCTCACCACCACCTTCTCGGGGCAACTAGGGATGGGCAATAAATGCTGGCCTTGCCAGCGATGCCAATATCTCAAGAATGAAACTGAGTTCGGTGTTTGTAAAGCTGGATATTCCATGGAATCAGCCAGGCCTTCCAGAGGCTGATGGGGTTAGAGAAAGCAGGCAACAAATTCTCTTGTACCTGACCCATGGGGACCTTTTTCATATGAATATAAAGGAGGATGGGAAAACCCATCCCATTCAGACAGTGCAATCTTTGGCAGAGACTAAATAAACTGCAGCCGATTCAGGAAAATCTCTGGGAACTTCCCCTGACTTCCTAAGCCAAAGCAAGTTCCAAGAGATTGGTAGTCCATTACTTCTCAAAATCCCAGCTAACTGGCAACTTGTCCTCTAGAACTGGAAATACCCTTTATTCTGGAACTTGTCAAGTTCCATTTGAAGGGACTGTAGCAAATCCACATCCAACACATTTTGCTCATATAGTCTGAGTATAGTGCTCCTGCTTTACACTTGATGATCCGAGTAATATAATTAAAAATCTTCCCTAATTCCACCTCACACTGCATGAGAAGAACCTTTGATGAATGGACTATTACCCAGGTCTGTCTCTTAATCTGTTAACTTTAACAGGTTCCACTGCATGGTATAAACATGCCTAAACCTTTCCAACCCCTGCATTTGGCCACATTAGCCCCCCCCACAGGCCTATTTCCATAATGTACCTAGATCAGCCTTTTGATTTGATCTGAGTTACTAACCTTTGGTTCACATTTTTATATTATCTGCAAATTAATACCCTCATGCAAATCATTAATTAAAATAATAAAAAGTCATGGCCCAAACAGGGAGCCTTGTGGAACTTCACTCATAAGCAGGCCCCATTCAGATCCTTTCCCTCTGCCTGCAACATTTCAACTAATTACCAATGCAGCATATCCGTCCAATGATCCCAAAGGCTCTAACCTTTTCCAGAAGTCTTCTATGTGGCATTTTGTCAAAGGATTGTTGGAAATCAAGTTTCACAACATAAACAGGACCGTCATCATCCACTATTCTGGTCACTTTTCAAAGAACTCAATCAGGTAGTGAGGCAGAAAGCTCCATTTCCTGAAGCTACACAAATCCTAAATAATTGCTAAACTCTCCAAGTGATTGTAAATCACATCCCTTGTAAAGGCCAACCAGCACTTGGGTAACAATGTTCAGTTATTCGATTTTGGGGCATCACAGCAAAGCCTAGTCCTGTCTACATTCACATAAAATCTCCTGCTGGAAAGTACTTAAAAGAATGATCTCGATTGTGAACTCTGCTATAATACCAAAAGTATTAAAATATACTCTTAAAATAGCTCTAAATAAATGTTTTAAAAACTTTAACTTTGGCTCACTTCTAGGGACCCATGCGAACCGTCCCCAACATAAGATAAGTGGTGAGGGGGGGTTCGAAGGCAATCCCCGTTGGTGGGGGGAAGAGAAGACCTGGGCAGGGGAGGCTCAAAGTTTCCTTGTGGGGCCCATGGACCATTCCTGCTCCTTAAGAAAAAGTTAATTGAATTGGATGTAACTATTAATGCAGGGGAACAGGGATTGTTTAGCTCAAGTGCTTCAGTGAATTGCTGCTGAAGTGCTCTGGCTCCAAGATGGTGTTGGAGCCCTCCTGTTTCATTGCCACCCCCATTGGTGTCCTCTCCATCATGCTGAAGATCCTCATCCAATGGTAGCTCCATGTGTTCCTGCTGCATGCAGCAAAACACAACCATACAGGACACTTTTTGTAAGCTGTATAGAAGAAAGTCACCACACTTACGCAGGCAGTCAAATTGTTGCTTGAGGACTCCAATGGTCTACTCAGCGAGAGCTCTAGTTGACCCATGGATCTGATTGTAACGCTGTTCGGCTGCCCAACGTGGGTTCCTGAGAGGAGTCATGAGCCAAGTGTGCAGGAGATAGCCTTGTCCCCAAGCATCCAGCCTCTCACTCCCTGTACAGGGTCAAAGAGTGTGGGATGGAGGATTGACACAAGATAAAAGCATGGCAGCTGCCAGGAAAGTGGGCACAGACCAGCACGATGCACTGCTGCTCATCACGCACCAGTTGTATTCTCGCGATTGGTAAAGGTAGTGGGATCATGTGAAGGAGCTGCATGTCACCATCCACTTGGGGGAAGCCTGCAGTCTGCACAAACCCCAGAGCCTTATCCTGCTTCCGGTTGTCCATGGGGAAAGTGATGAAAATATTTGTTCTTGCAAACGTGGCATTAGTGACAGGCCCAATGCAAGCAGGGACTGCAGACCGACTGATGTTACTGCTTTCTCTTATAGCTGGAAGGAGCTGGAGTTAAAAAAGAACTTACATTTATACAATGCTTTTCATGACCTCAGGACGTTCCAAAGTGCTTTACAGCCAATGAAGTTTTTGAAGTGTAGTCACTGTTGTAATGTAGGAAACGCGGCAGCCAATTTGCGCACAGCAAGGTCCCACAAACAGCAACATGATAATGACCAGATCATTTGTTTTTAGTGATGTTGGTTGAGGGAGAAATATTGGCCAGGACACCAGGGAGAACTCCCCCTGCTGTTCTTTGAAATGGTGTCATGGGATCTTTTACGATGGGCCGAATGACCTCCTCCTGTACTGTAACCATTCTATGATTCTGTGTTCATCCGAGAGGGCAGACAGGGCCTCGATTTAATGTCTCATCTGAAAGGTGGCACCTCCAACAATGCAGCATTCCCTTAGTACTGCACTGAAGCGTTATCCTAGATATTGTGCTCAAGTCCTGGAGTGGGACTTGATCCTACGATCTTCTGACTTGGAGGCGAGAGTGCTACCACTAAGCTACAGCTAACATCTTTGTTAGGAAGTAAATGCTCTAATTGTTGTTATTTTAGCTAAGGCATACTGGTCTCTTAAACATTATTAAATTAAGCCAAGATCAAGACAGCACAGGGAGGAGTGAGAGAATAACTGGGCACTGTGTTACACCTTTGATAAGACATGAGGATACACCAACCCAATGATATCAGAAAATGGCAGAAACATGCAGGGGCCAGTCAGCATCTGAAAGAGAACAACAAGCAAGAGGCTAACTAAGGAAAGAGTAGGGCCGATGAGAGACCAAAAAGGTAACCTATGTGTGGAGGTGGAAGATGTGGGTATGGTTCTTAATGAATACTTTGCGTCTGTCTTCACAAGAAGGGGACGAAGCAGAGATTTTAGTTAAGGAGGAGGAGTGTGAAATACGGATGGGATAAACATAGTGACAGAGGAAGTATTAAGGGGATTAGCATCTTTGAAAGTAGATAAATCACCAGGCCCGGATGAAATGTATCCCAGGCTGCTAAATGAAGCAAGGGAGGAAATAGCGGAGGCTCTGACCATCATTTTCCAATCCTCCCTGGATACAGGCGTGGTGCTGGAGGATTGGAGGACTGCTAATGTTGTACTGTTGTTTAAAAAGGGAGAAAGAGATAGGCCAATCAGACTAACCTCGGTGGTGGGCAAATTATTGGAATCGATTCTGAGGGACAGCTCTAATCATTATTTAGAAAGGTACAGGTTAAACAAGGACAGTCAGCATGGATTTGTTAAGGGAAGGTCGTGTCTGGCTAACTTGACTGAATTTTTTGAGCAGGTAACAAGGAGGGTCGATGAAGGTAATGCGTTTGATGTAGTCTAAATGGCTTTTAGCAAGGCTTTTGACAAGGTCCCACCTGGCAGACTGGTCAAAAAATAAAAGCCCATGGGATCAAAGGGAAAGTGGCAAATTGGATCCAAAATTGGCTCAGTGGCAGGAAGCAAAGGGGAATGGTTGACGGGTGTTTTTGCGACTGGAAGGCTGTTTCCAGCAGGGTCTCGCAAGGCTCAGTACTAGGTCCCTTGCTTTTTGCGGTCTATATTAATGATTTGGACTTGAATGTGGGGGGCTTGATCTAGAAGTTTGCAGATGATACAAAAATTGGCCGTGTGGTCGATAATGAGGAGGAAAGCTGTAGACTGCAGGAAGATATCAATGGACCGGTCAGGTGGGCAGAAAAGTGGCAAATGGAATTCTATCAGAAGTGTGAGGTAATGCATTTGGGGACGACAAACAAGGCACGATAGATGGATGACTAGGTTGGGGGTGTAGGTCGCCCGATTGATGCATCCCTCCTTTCCCCTAGCCCACCAAGCCAAACATTTGTACAAACAGTTGTTCAAGAACAAGTGAAAGGGAAAAGCGTAGAGCAACAGAGAGAAAGTGTACTTTAGACACTACAGATAAAGTGAAAACTAGAAGGCATAAGGCGATTATCCCAGCATCAAAGCTGAAGGTCAGGCTAGGGTGTGTGGTCCAACTAAGATTTCTATATACAAATGCACGGAGTATAAGGAATAAATTAAATGAACGACAGGTTCAAATTCAAATTGGAGGGTATGACATGATAACTATTACTGAGACATGGCTGCAGGATGGTCAGGATTGGGAACTAAATATACCGGGTTATAAAGTCTATAGGAGAGATAGGGAAAATGGCAGAGGGGGAGGAGTAGCCTTAGTGATTAGAGATTAAATCGCTTCAATGATAAAGGAGGATATAACGAGAGGTAAGCAGCCAACAGAGACCTTATGGGTTGAATTGAGAAATAGAAAAGGATCTAAGACTATAATGGGAGTTGTGAATAGGACCCCTGGCAGCAGCTCTGAAGTGCTAGATTGTATAAATGCAGAGATTAGACAAGCGTGTAAGAAAGGCATAGTGGTCTTAATGGGGGACTTTAACCTTCATATAGATTGGGGAAAGCAGACTAGCAACTGTCAGAAAGGTAGTGAATTTCTTGAGTGTGTCCGGGATAGTTTTCTACAGCAGTATGTCCTGGAGGCAACAAGGGGGCAAGCCATACTAGATTTAGTAATGAGTAATGAACTAGATTTAGTTAACAGTTTAACTGTGCGTGAACATCTATCCAATAGCGATCATAACATGATCGAGTTCAATGTAATGTTTGAAAGGGAAAAAAGTGAGTCAGCTGCTAAGATTCTAGACTTGGGTAAGGCCGACTTCAATGGGATGAGACAGAGACTGTCCACAGTAAACTGGGCAAATCTGTTAATGGGTAAAACGACTGATGATCAGTGGGAAATGTTTAAAGAAACATTTAACGAGATACAGAACCGGTTTATACCCCTGAGGGGCAAGAACTCTACTTGCCAAAAAACACAGCCATGGACAACTAAAGAGGTAAGGGACAGTATAAGACGTAAGGAAAGGGCATTCAAAAAGGCAAAAAATGGAACAGATCCTGACGAATGGGAAAGATACAAAGATCAACAAAGGGTCACAAAAAAAGAGTATGAAAAGAAACTTGCAAGGGATATCAAAACCAATACAAAGAACTTTTATAGTTATATTAAGAAAAAGAGGGTGGTCAGGAGCAGTGTTGGCCCCTTAAAAACTGAAAGTGGGGATATTGTCATTGACAATGGGGAAATGGTGGACATGTTGAATAATTACTTTGCGTCAGTATTTACAGTAGAAAAAGAGGATAGCATGCCGGAAATCCCAAGAAAACTAATTTGAATCGGGGACAAGGACTCGATAAAATTAACATAAGTAAAGCAACAGTAATGAAAAAAATAATAGCACTAAAGAGTGACAAATCCCCAGGACCAGATGGTTTCCATCCCAGGGTTTTAAAGGAAGTAGGTGAGCACATTGCAGATGCCCTAACTATAATCTTTCAAAGTTCTCTAGATTCAGGAACTGTCCCTCTAGATTGGAAAATTGCACATGTCACTCCGATTAAGTGCTGGAGCCAGTTGTGTCCTATCAGTGATGTAGGGAGCTCTCTGAGCACCTGAACAGACCAGCTGTGTCCAGATACTGGACCATAAGCTAACGCTAATCGAAGCATCAAAACAGACAATTGACAGATAAACACGGCCTCCTCGGGAGGAACTCGGGCTTCAGTTTATCAGTTAGTTTGGATGAGTGACTTGCTGATGAGTGTGATCAGATTGCATTATACAGACAGCACAAAGCTAGGTACAGTAGTGTGACTGGGAAGGGTAGTGCAGTGGTTATGTCACTGGATTAATAATCCAGAGAACGTGAGTTCAAATCCCACCAGGGCTGTTTGAGAATTTGAAATAAATCTGGAAATAAACTGGCTTTTAACTACCTTCTGAAGTGGCCCAGTGAGCCCCTCAGTTGCATCAAATCGCTACCAGTGGTTCAAGAAGAAGGCCCACCATCAACTTCGCAGGACAACTAGGAATGGACAATAAATGCCAGCCTTGCCAGCAAATAAATTGAAAAGAAGCCATGCAGTAGAAATGTCCATTCTAAATGTGCGGTGAGGCGGTACACATCTCCAGTTAGCTGGGCCTGAGCTGATTTGATGGTGTAAGGACAGGAGCAGATTTAGTCTTGAACTGAACGGAAAAAGAGGGTGGTCAGGAGCAGTGTTGGCCTCTTAAAAACTGAAAGTGGGGATATTGTCATTGACAATGGGGAAATGGCGGACATGTTGAACAATTACTTTGCGTCAGTATTTACAGTAGAAAAAGAGGATAGCATGCCGGAAATCCCAAGAAAACTAATATTGAATCGGGGACAGGGACTCGATAAAATTAACGTAAGTAAAGCAACAGTAATGAAGAAAATAACAGCACTAAAGAGTGACAAATCCCCAGGACCAGATGGTTTCCATCCCAGGATTTTAAAGGAAGTAGGTGAGCACATTGCAGATGCCCTAACTATAATCTTTCAAAGTTCTCTAGATTCAGGAACTATCCCTCTAGATTGGAAAATTGCACGTCATTCCACTTTTTAAGAAAGGAGAGAGAGGGAAACCGGGGAATTATAGACCAGTTAGCCTAACATCTGTTGTGGGGAAAATGCTGGAGTCTATAATTAAGGATAGGGTGACTGAACACCTTGAGAATTTTCAGTTAATCAGAGAGAGCCAGCATGGATTTGTGAAAGGTAGGTCGTGCCTGACAAACCTGATTGAATTTTTTTGAAGAGGTGACTAAAGTAGTGGACAGGGGAATGTCAATGGATGTTATTTATATGGACTTCCAGAAGGCATTTGATAAGGTCCCACATAAGAGACTGTTAGCTAAGTTAGAAGCCCATGGAATCGAGGGAAAAGTACGGACTTGGTTAGGAAATTGGCTGAGCGAAAGGCGACAGAGAGTAGGGATAATGGGTAAGTATTCACATTGGCAGGATGTGACTAATGGAGTCCCGCAGGGATCTGTCTTGGGGCCTCAATTATTCACAATATTTATTAATGACTTAGATGAAGGCATAGAAAGTCTCATATCTAAGTTTGCCGATGACAAAAAGATTGGTGGCATTGTAAGCAGTGTAGATGAAAACATAAAATTACAAAGGGATATTTATAGATTAGGTGAATGGGCAAAACTGTGGCAAATGGAATTCAATGTAGACAAATGTGAGGTCATCCACTTTGGATCAAAAAAGGATAGAACAGGGTACTTTCAAAATGGTAAAAAGTTAAAAACAGTGGATGTCCAAAGGGACTTAGGGGTTCAGGTACATAGATCATTGAAGTGTCATGAACAGGTGCAGAAAATAATCAAGAAGGCTAATGGAATGCTGGCCTTTATAGCTGGAGGACTGGAGTACAAGGGGGCAGAAGTTATGCTGCAGCTATACAAAACCCTGGTTAGACCGCACCTGGAGTACTGTGAGCAGTTCTGGGCACCGCACCTTCGGAAGGGAGTGCAGCGTAGGTTTACTAGAACGATACCCGGACTTCAAGGCTTAAGTTACGAGGTGAGATTACACAAATTGGGGTTGTATTCTCCAGAGTTTAGAAGGTTAAGGGGTGATCTGATTGAAGATATTAAGGGGAATGGATAAGGTGGATAGAGAGAAACTATTTCCGCTGGTTGGGGATTTTAGGAGTAGGGGGCACAGTCTAAAAATTAGAGCCAGACCTTTCAGTAGTGAGATTAGAAAACATTTCTACACACAAAGGGTGGTAGAAGTTTGGAACTCTCTTCCGCAAACGGCAATTGATACTAGCTCAATTGCTAAATTTAAATGTGAGATAGATAGCTTTTTGGCAACCAAAGGTATTAAGGGATATGGGCCAAAGGCAGGTATTTGGAGTTAGATCACAGATCAGCCATGATCTTATCAAATGGCGGAGCAGGCACGAGGGGCTGAATGGCCTACTCCTGTTCCTATCCCCTAATGTTCCTCTAGCCCTGAACTCACACCTTTCTCTAGTTTCTCTCCTATCTCTCCTCATGCCCTCTCTGAGCTCATCTTGACCATGAGACCCACCTCCTGCTCTCTCGACCCTATTCCCACTAAACTGCTGACCACCCAACTTCCCTTCCTAGCCCCCATGTTAGCTGATATTGTTAATGGTTCCCTCTCCTCAGGTACTGTCCCCCTCCCCATCAAGACTGCTGTCATCACCCACCTCCGCAAAATACCCACCCTTGACCCCCTCAGTCCTTGCAAACCACCGCCCCATCTCCAACCTCCATTTCTGCTCGAAAGTCCTTGAACATGTTGTCGCCGCTCAAATCCGTGCCCATCTATCCTGCAATTCCATGTTTGAACCTCTCCAATCAGTTTCTGTCCCTGCCACAGCACTGAAACGGCCCTTAACAAAGTCACAAATGACATCCTATGTGACTGTGAGCGTGGTAAACTATCCCTCCTCATCCTTCCTGACCTGTCTGCAGCCTTTGACATGGTTGACCACACTGTCCTCCTCCAATGCCACACCTCCGTCGTCCATCAGGGTGGGACCGCGCTCGCCTGGTTCCATTCCTATCTATCCAGTCGTAGCCAGGGAATCCCCTGCAATGGTTTCTCTTCCCGCTCCGTTACCTCTGGAGTCCCCCAAAAATCTATCGTTAGCCCCTCCTGTTTCTCATCTACATGCTGCCCCTCGGCGACATCATCCGAAATCGCATTGTCAGATTCCACATGTACACTGACGACATCCAGCTCTACCTCACCACCACTCCTCTTGACCCCTCCACTGCCTCCGATTCGTCACGCTGCTTATCCAATTGGATAAGCAGAAATTTCCTCCAATTAAGTTTTGGGAAGACCGAAGCCTTTGCCACAAATTCCATTCCCTAGCTGACTCCATCCCCCTCGCTGGTCACCATCTGAACCAGACTGTTCGCAACCTTGGCGTCCTATTTAACCCTGAGCTGAGCTTCCGACCACATATCCACTCCATCACCAAGACCGCCTACTTCCACCTCTGTACTATCACCTGTTTCCACCCCTGTCTCAGCCTATCTGCTGCTGAAACACTCATGCATGCCTTTGTTACCTCCAGGCTCGACTATTCCAACACTCTCCTGGCCGGCCTCCCACCTCGTACCTTCAGTAAACTTCGTCTCATCCAAAACTCTGCTGCCCGTATCTTAATTTGCACCAAGTCCCGTTCATCCATCACCCCTGTGCTCGCTGACCTACATTGGCTCCCCGTCCTGCAACGCCTTGATTTTAAAATTCTCGTTCTTGTTTTCAAAACCCTCCATGGCCTCGCCCCACCCTATCTCTGTAACCTCCTCCAGACCTACAACCCCCCACTTCTTGCCTCTTGCGCATCCCTGATTTCCTTCGCTCCAGCATTGGCAGCCTAGGCCCTGAGCTGTGGAATTCTCTCCCTAAACCTCTCCGCCTCTCTCTCCTCCATTGAGACGCTCCAAGCTTTTGGTCACCTGACCTAGTATCTCCTTATGTGGCTCGGTGTCAGATTTTGTTTGATAACCCTCCTGCGATGCGCCTTGGGATGTTTTACTACATTAAAGGTGCTATATAAATGCAAGCTGCTGTTATCACCTCTTCAGGTTCTGATATAATTACCTCACTGGTAAATAAATTAAACAGTGAGTTCAGCCTGAACAGTACAGTATGGTTACTCACTGCCTTGCGGAGTTGGTGGTCAGCCCACGTGGTCTCTGGTGCAAAGTACCACAGCAATTGGTAAACCCGTGACACACACAAGGTTGCAAGTTTCAGCTCATAGGGAATGCTGGACTCTGACAGTAACTAACTTTGTGCTTTGAACACAAGTTAAGAGAGCCCGAACTGTAACTACTAGTCCAGAGGAAGGAGGTGAGAAAAATAAAGTTATGAAACCACTGAATCCAGTCTCCCCACATAGGCCAAAAGCAAAATACAATCTGTTCAAGCATTATTCTATTATTTTAAACAATTTATTCAGATACATTATAATTTCAGCAGTCTATTTATCAGCCTCTTTAAAATAGCTGCTATTTAAACATGGTTTACAGTTAACTATCAGCGTGCTGGCAGAATCAGCCCTTTCACACTAGACTCACCTTCCTTTTCAATGAAGTTAAGAACATAGTCAAATCTCTTAACTGGTTTAATACAGGTGACAGTTGTCACAGTCAATCCCGACACAAACCATAGTACCCCATTAATATGGTAGAGAGCCAGCAACAGACCCTCTTCAACAGAGGTCAGTAACTTGGGGAGGACTGACAAAGAATCTAGTGCCTAAAGTTGTATTAACATTCTTCACCTCTCTCTTCATCCCATCCCAATATATACACTTAGTTGCTTGAACGTTTTTGCACATTGATGAGTTATTAAAACAATAAGCTGATATAATCATAATGCCAATAACAAATATACTTCATATAATTAAAAAAGTTCACATTAATTCTTATTATATGTTAATTATATGAAGCGGTTAACATATTTCTTAGGTTTAGTGGTGACCTATTTTTCTCTGCTTCTATAAACACTATTTACTATTGTGCTTTACTGTGTCTACTATTTAATTCAGCAGCAGGCAGCCTCCCCTCGAATGAATATGGAGTGCATTGGAAGTTAAGTCATCTGCTCCTGCTCCCGCTCCCGCTCCCCTCCCCCAAAGCACTGGCAGGATCCTATTGAAATATAGCCAGAAGGAGTACGTGAGACAGACATCAAACTGCCCCCGTCTGTTTAGCAGCATCATTTGACCCACTAAGTTAAAGGCAACCATGGTGAAACTGGGAACCAGTAGACAGGGCTGACACATATTCTCAATAGCCCTATGCCTCGTGCTTCTGATTATAATTCAGTAATCTGCTCCAAAGGACTGATCTATGTCACTTGGTCCCCAAATGAATTGGGATCAAATCAGACACACATTAGATCTAAAACTGATTCTAGGATCAGTGGTAATGACCTCACTGAGCTGCTCCCTCTGCCCCCCTCTCAACCCTGCCCCCGCCCACATAAACAGAACAAAATTGAACACAACATCCTGATGCCACAACACAGCATAACCTTTCTTTCCCACCAAAAACTGGTCAACCAGTGTGACCTTTCTTTCCCACCAAACACTGGTCAACCACAGTATGAACTTTCCATCTCGCCAAACACTGGTCAACCAGTTTGACCTTTCCATCTCGTCAAACACTGGTCAACCACAGTGTGAACTTTCCATCTCGCCAAACACTGATCAACAAGTGTGACCTTTCCATCTTCCTAAATACTGGTCAACCACTGTGACCTTTCCTTCCCGCCAAACACTAGTCAAGCAGTGTGACCTTTCCATCTTGCTAAATACTGGTCAACCACAGTTTGACCTTTCCATCTTGCTAAATACTGGTCAACTACTGTGACCTTTCCATCTTGCTAAATACTGGTCAACCACAGTTTGACCTTTCCATCTTGCTAAATACTGGTCAACCACTGTGACCTTTCCTTCCCACCAAACACTGGTCAAGTTACTGCATTCCAATCCTAACAATGAGGCTGAAAGTAACAAAGACAGTCGGTCATACTCTCAAGAGAAAATAAATCACCCCAATTACAGGGGAAGAGATCAATCACACCACTTTACTCCCATCATACTCAGACCCGTTGACAATCCCAGGTTTACCCACAATTCGCTGTCCAACTCGGGTTTAACCTGGGCTAATGGTTGATCCGATTCAGTTTGGAGAGAGATGGTTTAACACAGGTTCTCGTTGACATGACAGAGGAAAGAACCCAACCCATCTGCATTGTTGTCTACGTTTCCTTTTTATTTTTCGATGCTGCCTTAACTCCAACAGGACACGTTCTGTTGCTGCTGGACTTCTGACTAACAAACTGATGGATAAAACCCCAGAAGCTTTCAAATGATGTCCTCCAAATATGCTGCTAAAGCACAACAAAAAATGTTGCTTAAGAACATGGTAAATATGATGTGTTGGTAAAGCAGAGACAGGTTTGCATTTAGTCATCAAATAGTCTTGAGGATGATCTGGACGGGCTCACAGATGAGGGATATAGCCTCTCAGTGGGGACCAGAACAGTGAACACCATCTGAGGATCCCAGTGCACTGATGCCGATGATGTGAATTCATGAAACCTGTGCCAATTTGCCACTCCTTCAGAATATTGGCAGCGTGAGAATCACCAAACACTTTGCTCTCGAAAAGCTGAACTCAAAAAAAAAGGTCCCGTTTTATAATGAGAGGATCTCAAAATCTTCATCTTCAGAATCAAAGAATCGTTCCAATCTTTCGGAATCTGTAAAGTCTGGAAAAAAAGACAAACACTGATTAGTTTAATATTCTCAGGGAGAGATACTGCAACACTAGCTGCTAATCACATAACAGCACTGGACTTAAATTCAACTAGAACATTTTATTGTTACCAGGAGTAAGACAGTGGAGATCGGAGAAGCGAGAGGTCTGGTGGTCCATCAGCTCAAACATCGGTAGGGCATCTTTCTCCTGTGAAATCTGCAGTGGGAGAGAAGAACTAAGTTAGACTGGCAACTGACCGAGCTTAGCACTTACTCAGCAGCAAATATACAATACATGGGAGGGGCCGGTTGAACAGAATGTATTAAAATTAGTGATGAACCACACAGGACAACGGGTGGGATGCTATACAGCAAATCACCATGAGATGAATGTTCTTTTATCACTCGTTTATGGCTTCCAGGGAAAAATGGACATTCATGGAATTCAATTCCCAAAATAAGTGCAAAAATTCCAGAAAACCATTTAATAAAAATGGAATTTGATTTGTAAAGTAACAAAGGAATTCTTGAGGACCACAAAATACTTGATGCAGCAATTAGACTTTGTAGCCTGAAAGAAACACTTTACCAGAAGAATAGTGTTTTATGTGGTATTATCACCCTGTCCTTATAAAACAGCACATCCTCTGATTTATCACAGGAAATTTGCTAGTAATATTAAAACTGCTCCGTCTGCACAGGCAAATGCCACTTTTTTTTCATAAAATGCAAAATAATTTTAATAGTGTACTTCTCAGCTGCAGTTTAAAACCAATAAAGCACATTAATTTTGCAATGTTCCCTTACCAAACAACAACTAAACTCAATGGCCAGAGGCGATGTTTACTTAACAATTAGACTTTGTTGCCTTAAAGGAGCACAGCTCTCCCTCATTAGAGTAATAAATGCTGCATGACAGGGTACAATACGTCCGCCCTCAAAACAAGATCACCTGACTTACCATGAGCAAGGCCAAGTAAAATAATTTGCATTCATATAAAACCCTTTACATCCTCAGGATGTTCAAAAGTTCTTCACATTCAACTTTTTTTTTTTGAAGTGTAGTCACTGATTTTATGTAGGCAAACTCGGCACGATCTTCTGCCTCAGAGGCGAGAGTGCTACCACTGAGCCACAGCTGACGGTTCTCATTCAGATAGTCAGCGTTTGCACTTTTTAAATCACTGCAGTGTAATTGAGGTGCTCAGATATTAGAATCCCCACAAGTTGTTTTACTATAAAAAACAGAGGCACAAGGTAACTGTGCCTCTTCCTGTGTTAAGAGTGCACTGCCCTAAAAAAAAATAACTGGACCACGAGTACTGTGTTATTCCATATTCACAATCACGTGGCCTGCTTTAATTGGAGGAGATGAAGGTGAACAGATTACAGAACCACCCCAAGAAAAGAAGTTTGGCCATAAGGTTGCAATTCATTTTAAGATAATTAGTCGTACCATTTTTATTCCTTTACACCAGTCATTAAAATCCTCCTCTGTGCTGCAGAAAAAGCCCTGCGGGAGATCAAACAAAGCAGTCAACGTACAGCACTAAACAGCGGCTGGAAGTAAATATATTCACAGATCGTCACCCGTCTCTGGCTTCCATGTGACAGATTATGGATTGTGTGAACAGGAAGCACCCTCCATACACTGGATATTGTACTCTAGGGAAACCCATTGGGGTGCCGTGACCTTGGGATGTAAGTCAATGTCAGCTCAGTGGGCTCCCATTCCATCCCGGGCTGTATAAAAGACTCCGACATACAACAGATCGACAGTTTGTTTGGGCCTATGGCCAAAAATTAACAAAAACACATGTGAAGCCACTGCAAGGCCACTTGGTCCAACTGGATAGCTGGATGGGAGGACGTGTGGCTAGGCAAGCGGGTGGGTGCTAGGGAAGTGTGTGGGCAGTGTGCGGGCGGGCAGTGTGTGGGCAGTGTGAGGGCAGTGTGAGGGCAGTGTGAGGGCAGTGTGAGGGCAGTGTGTGGGCAGTGTGTGGGCAGTGTGTGGGCAGTGTGAGGGCAGTGTGTGGGCAGTGTGAGGGCAGTGTGAGGGCAGTGTGTGGGCAGTGTGAGGGCAGTGTGAGGGCAGTGTGAGGGCAGTGTGTGGGCAGTGTGTGGGCAGTGTGTGGGCAGTGTGTGGGCAGTGTGAGGGCGGGCAGTGTGAGGGCAGTGTGAGGGCAGTGTGTGGGCAGTGTGAGGGCAGTGTGAGGGCAGTGTGCGGGCAGTGTGTGGGCAGTGTGTGGGCAGTGTGTGGGCAGTGTGAGGGCAGTGTGTGGGCAGTGTGAGGGCAGTGTGAGGGCAGTGTGAGGGCAGTGTGAGGGCAGTGTGAGGGCAGTGAGAGGGCAGTGAGAGGGCAGTGAGAGGGCAGTGAGAGGGCAGTGAGAGGGCAGTGAGAGGGCAGTGAGAGGGCAGTGAGAGGGCAGTGAGAGGGCAGGCGGGTGGGTGCTAGGGCAGTGTGTGGGCAGTGTGAGGGCATTGTGTGGGCAGTGTGAGGGCAGTGTGTGGGCAGTGTGTGGGCAGTGTGTGGGCAGTGTGTGGGCAGTGTGTGGGCAGTGTGTGGGCAGGCGGGTGGGTGCTAGGGCAGTGTGCGGGCAGTGTGCGGGCATTGTGAGGGCATTGTGAGGGCAGTGTATGGGCAGTGTGAGGGCAGTGTGAGGGCAGTGTGAGGGCAGGCGGGTGGGTGCTAGGGCAGTGTGTGGGCAGTGTGAGGGCAGTGTGTGGGCATTGTGTGGGCAGTGTGAGGGCAGTGTGAGGGCAGTGTGAGGGCAGTGTGAGGGCAGTGTGTGGGCAGGCGGGTGGGTGCTAGGGCAGTGTGTGGGCAGTGTGTGGGCAGTGTGTGGGCAGTGTGTGGGCAGTGTGAGGGCATTGTGTGGGCATTGTGTGGGCATTGTGTGGGCATTGTGTGGGCAGTGTGAGGGCAGTGCGAGGGCAGTGCGAGGGCAGTGCGAGGGCAGTGCGAGGGCAGTGCGAGGGCGGGCAGTGTGTGGGCAGTGTGAGGGCAGTGTGAGGGCAGTGTGAGGGCAGTGTGAGGGCAGTGTGCGGGCGGGCAGTGTGAGGGCGGTGTGAGGGCGGTGTGAGGGCGGTGTGAGGGCAGTGTGTGGGCGGTGTGAGGGCAATGTGCGGGCAGTGTGTGGGCAGTGTGTGGGCAGGCGGGTGAGTGCTAGGGCAGCGGGTGGGCAGTGTGTGGGCAGTGTGTGGGCAGTGTGTGGGCAGTGTGTGGGCAGTGTGTGGGCAGGCGGGTGAGTGCTAGGGCAGCGGGTGGGCAGTGTGTGGGCAGTGTGTGGGCAGTGTGAGGGCAGTGTGCGGGCAGTGTGAGGGCAGTGTGCGGGCAGTATGAGGGCAGTGTGAGGGCAGTGTGAGGGCAGTGTGCGGGCAGTGTGAGGGCAGTGTGAGGGCAGTGTGAGGGCAGTGTGAGGGCAGTGTGAGGGCAGTGTGCGGGCAGTGTGAGGGCAGTGTGCGGGCAGTGTGCGGGCAGTGTGAGGGCAGTGTGAGGGCAGTGTGTGGGCAGTGTGTGGGCAGTGTGTGGGCAGGCGGGTGAGTGCTAGGGCAGCGGGTGGGCAGTGTGTGGGCAGGCGGGTGAGTGCTAGGGCAGCGGGTGGGCAGTGTGTGGGCAGTGTGTGGGCAGGCGGGTGAGTGCTAGGGCAGGCGGGTGAGTGCTAGGGCAGCAGGTGGGCAGGCGGGTGGGTGCTAGGGCAGTGTGTGAACAGGCGGGTGTGTGGGAGGGCAGTGTGTGGGTGGGTGAGAGGGAGGGAGGGAAGGCAGTGTGTGGGCAGGCGGGTGGGAGGGAAGGCAGTGTGTGGGCAGGTGGGTGGGTGGGAGGGAAGGCAGTGTGGGCGGGCGGGTGGGTGGGAGGGAAGGCAGTGTGGACGGGCGGGTGGGTCGGTGGGAGGGAAGGCAGCGTGTGGGCTGGTGGGAGGATAGTGGGTGGGTGGGATGGAGGGCGGTAGGCGGTGTAGATTATGCTTCCTGTTTGAAGAGAAAAGATCACCCTACAAGGTAAGCAATTTTTCAGTCATCATCCTTCACATACTGCGAGAGGCTAATCCCAGTCGTACCTCATATTAGAAGGGAGGAATTTATGGGACAGGGGACGGGGGGTGGGGATTAGCGATCCTAACCTGCAGGACAAATCTGCAAAGGTGTTATTCATGTCTGCTCCAAGCAGCAGTGTGTGGATGACCATGTGGCACTGTTACACAGTCAATGGAGACTTGATGGAAGAAAGGGCAGCAGCAACTGTGGAATGACCTCATGCTGACCCAATGAGACTCCTTGTTCTGGATCCATCCCTGTGCACCTTTCCACAATTTACATCGTCCATCACCTGTTCATCGAGTTTGTTGGGACAGCAACCCTTCCCATCTTAGTTTTTTGAAGGCTATTCAGAAATTAAATATAGAAAGGTCCGAACTGGAACCTTAATCTAAGTTAAATTATGATGTGGAGATGCCGGTGATGGACTGGGGTTGACAATTGTAAACAATTTTACAACACCAAGTTATAGTCCAACGATTTTTATTTGAAATCTACAAGCTTTCGGAGGCTTCCTCCTTCCTCAGGTAATTGTCAGGAGCTCCTTGAAGCCTACGCATTTATACATCATAGAACAATACATGGTGTTTACAGACTGCCCCTGCAACTGCCCGTTGTCAAGGCAATCACCGTGTTCAGACAGAGAGGTGTCACCTACCTAAGTTCCATCCCACCATCAAGCTCACCATGGACTACTCCTCAGAATCAGTTTCTTTCTTGGACACACGAATCTCCATCAAAGACGGGCACCTCAGCACCTCACTCTACCGCAAGCCCACGGACAACCTCACGATGCTCCACTTTTCCAGCTTCCACCCTAACCACGTCAAAGAGGCCATCCCCTATGGACAGGCCCTGCGAATACACAGGGTCTGCTCAGACGAGGAGGAACGGGATGGACACCTACAGACGCTGAAAGACGCCCTGGTAAGAACGGGATATGACGCTCGACTCATCGATCGACAGTTCCGACGGGCCACAGCGAAAAATCGCATAGACCTCCTCAGAAGACAAACACGGGACGCAGCCAACAGAGTACCCTTCGTCGTCCAGTACTTCCCCGGAGCGGAGAAACTACGCCATGTTCTCCGCAGCCTTCAACATGTCATCAATGACGACGAACACCTCGCTATGGCCATCCCCACACCTCCACTACTCGCCTTTAAACAGCCACCCAACCTCAAACAGACTATCATTCGCAGCAAATTACCCAGCTTTCAGGAGAACAGCGTCCACGACACCACACAACCCTGCCACGGTAACCTCTGCAAGACATGCCAGATCATCGACACAGATACCACCATCACACGAGAGGACACCACCCACCAGGTGCATGGTTCATACTCCTGTGACTCGGCCAACGTTGTCTACCTCATACGCTGCAGGAAAGGATGCCCCGGAGCATGGTACATTGGACACCGCGCAACAATCGCCAGACAGGAGGGTTCCCTCCCAGTCGGGGAACACTTCAGCAGTCAGGGACATTCGGCCACCGATCTTCGGGTAAGTGTTCTCCAAGGCGGCCTTCGAGACACACGACAACGCAAAATCGTCGAGCAGAAATTGATAGCCAAGTTCCGCACCCATGAGGACGGCCTCAACCGGGATCTTGGGTTCATGTCACGCTACACGTTACCCCACCAGCGAACAAAAGCTATCTGTTTTTAATATAATGGGTCATTTGCTGGCTTTCTCTGCCTTCCGGATGTTTCTGCCTCTCTCTCTCTCTTTTTTTTCCTGTTTGTTTTTTTGTTGAATGTGTATTCGGGGGTTCCACAGCGCCTGAGGAAGGGGAAAGCCCCCGAAAGCTTGTGGGATTAAAAATAAAATTGTTGGACTATAACTTGGTGTTGTAAAATTGTTTACAATTCTGAACACGGTGATTGCCTTGACAACGGGCAGTTGCAGGGGCAGTCTGTAAACACCATGTATTGTTCTATGATGTATAAATGCGTAGGCTTCAAGGAGCTCCTGACAATTACCTGAGGAAGGAGGAAGCCTCCGAAAGCTTGTAGATTTCAAATAAAAATCGTTGGACTATAACTTGGTGTTGTAAGTTAAATTACATCAACAAATTTATTTCTATATAAATATTGAATATAACACAATCATTTGTACTTTTAACCTCCTCCCCTGCCCCAGGTTCCTATATCCAACTCACCAACCAATTGTTCTCCTATTAGTCTAAAAGGTGTAAACCCAAGTCCCAAAGGTGAAAGGACAATGTGCTGACCCATTGCACCACCCAGTCCCCCAAAGCTACAGTGCTTTTCACCGGGTACTTCCTGTGCTGGAACAATATCCATTGAGAAACATTAGAATATTAACAGCACAGTCTGATTTTCTTTCAGGGGAGAAAGGTGTTGAAATTTAAATGTTCTTTAAAGTAGGGGCTCAACAGGGGATGGTGGTTGGGAGAGGGAGCAAGACGCCCATGATGGAATGGACCCTTGATCAGAGGCTTGATGGCTTTTTCTCATTTCAGGTTTTCTTATGTTTTGTTCAATACAACACAAGTTCAAGGAGTATCTCTTGTCATTGGCTCATTATTCATACATCCTCTCTGGATTGCTTTTTGCCAGTCTTATAGCTCATTACTACCCAAAGTACCGTCAAGAGATCCTTATAGACCTCGTTAGCCACCTGAATCAGATTACCAAACACCCAAGTAAATGTGTGTTCAGCCAGTGTTGAATTGATGTACATACCACTGCGATGGAAGGGTCCAGGTCAGAGATGCTCATTCTACAGGGAGGGTGCTGACAGTGGAAACTCTCGTCTGGTATCGAGAAGTCCTGAAGTGGCTCCACCGCAGGCTGCGTTGTGTGTGGGTCAAGGTAGATCAGCTCATCTTCTGGGAAGCAAATGAGAGAATGATTTTCACGGAAGCAGTCAGCTCCTATCATCGGATCCGTTCACAAAATCAACCAATAAAAGATTTTACAACACTTCTCCGGTTACACTTCTGGACATGTGTGTACAATTTGCAGTATCTGGCAGCAGTTAAACCAGTTACTGTCGCATTAGTTATCAAGTACAGAACTGTTACAAACCATTATTTGTAGAAGTAATCATAAGCTCATGTGTATGAGAGCACTGGTATTTGAAGGAGTTCTTTGTCTGGCTGATGAGGAGTAAAACACCATGGGGTTTGTCTGTGTGTGGTGTACACTCACAAACAAAAATAAGGAGCCAAGTGAGAATATTTTTGATATTTTTGCTGCATGTATATTCTTTTACTGGTGATAGTTACTAAGCACAATTCAAAAGGTAATACAATTCCAAGTATCAGCAAATCTCCTGTGGCGTTGCTCATGGTGAATCAGAGGACACGCTGTTTTATAACAATGCAATTGGGAAAATGCTACAGGACGCATTACTTGGGAAGTATGCACTATATCCCACTGTGTCTGACATTTTCCCCTCAGTAACTGATTTCTAATGTTCAAATTAAAATTTAAAAACAAATTAAAAATTATAAATTGCACAATAACATGACTAAATTTACACATACAATTCTTTTATTGAAGTTCTTAATTTAAGACCTCAGCAAGTCTCATCAACCTTACCATCAACTGAATAATTTCCCAAGAATGGTTGATGGGAATTACCAACCACACTGAGCATGTGCAGTTTGCAGAATGTTCCAGAATGCATCAATATGGTCCACTCTGGATTTTCTATGGCATAGCTGCAGCCTTTGGGAGAACGTCCACCAATCCCCCAACACTCACCTTTAACTATTCACTAACCACCTGGTGAGGGGGCGCGACAGAGAGAGCGCGAGAGAGAGGCCTCTATTGCCGTACCAAAACTATCCAGCTGAGCAGGGATTAAAGCTAGAAATATATGGAAGGCCCAGCCTCGTTCCCCAGTATTTGCTGAGTTAACGGGGTGGGGGGGGGGGGGGGGGGTCGGATACTCCATCTGGTTTTAACATCTCAGATAGGAAGGGGGAAATGTTCCCGATTCTAATCTCCATCCCTATCCAGTGATCTCCACTGGTGTGCGTGTCAAGTGAAGATAGGATTAGGCTTGACTGTGGCGACTCCCATAATCAAATAGCATTTTGAAGCGCACTGTCTAGCCTCACACATGTACAATGACCATGTGGGTGAGGTACCAGAGGGCATCCACACAACTTTATCCCAGTATCAATCACCGCTTTCAGGAGAGGAGGGGAAAAAACAAATCCAAGAATTTTTTGTTTGCTTTAAATTCAATGACATGGCTGAATAAATGAGCTTGATGATGAGGCAACTGCAATGGAAGAACCCCAATTGTTTCTTTAAAGGAGCAGTAAGATTAAAACTTGCATTTATCACATCTTATTGCCATATTGCATTTTTAATAAATGTCCCAAAGCTTTTTACATACAAAGAATTACTTTAAAGTGTAGTGACTGTTAGGTCGGCAAATGCAGGAATCTGCACACTGCAACATCCCAACACGAGGAATACACAGCTAATTTGGTTGTGGTGTTGGTTGAAGGAGGAATGGTGCCTCGGACACCAGGAGTACTCTTTGCTCGTGCAAACATGGCTCCAACTAGCTTCTTTGCACTGGTCGGCCCTATAAAGGGGCGCTTCTACTAGATCTGATCAAGGGTTTCCACCCAAAACATGAACCTGTCTTTTCTCTTTCAGATACTGACTAGTCAAATTTACATTCCAGCATTTCTGGTTTTCTGATTTCCAGCATTCAGAGTTGTCATTTTATCTCTTATTTCAGACTCTGCCACTTCTCTGCCAGCTATACTTGAAGCAGGCCACCTCTTCCTTGTGATTGTCATTTCTTTCCAGCCAATTCTGGATTACCCAAGTGCCTGTTTAATCTGTTGTTCTCTTCCCTTTTGGTATCATGATGTGGAGATGCCGGTGATGGACTGGGGTTACTTTTGGTATCACTCAGTCCTGTAGAGGTGCTCTCCTGTCTGCCCTATTCCAATTTTGAAGAAGAGTCTCTGCCCTTTTCTTTGCATTCCAGTCACTCGGCTATCAAATGTAAACAGAGTTAAAGTGGATGTTTTCTGTTCACAAGAGAAGTCAGTAACTGCTTCAGGGGGATCAGTGTCCCTTCAGATACCAGGCATTGCGATGGTACCCAGCTAATCCAGAGCTGGATGGAAACATTAGAAACATTGTATTGCACCCACAATAAGAAATTGGCTAAGTGACAGGAAACAGAGTGGTGGGTAAACGGTTGTTTTTCTGACTGGAGGAAGGTATACAGTGGTGTTCTCCAGAGGTCTGTACTAAGAGCACTGCTTTTTTTGATTCATATTATTGACTTGGACTTGGGTGTACAGGGCACAATTTCAAAATTTGCAAATGACACAAAACTTGGAAGTGTAGTGAACAGGGAGGAAGATAGTAATAGACTTCAAGAGGACGTAGACAGGCTGGTGGAATGGGTGGACACGTGGCAGATGAAATTTAACGCAGAGAAGTGCAAAGTGATACATTTTGGCAGGAACAATGAGGAGAGGAAATATAAACTAAATGGCACAATTCTAAAGGGGGTGCAGGAATAGAGAGACCTGGGGGTATATGTGCACAAATCTTTGACGGTGGCAGGACAGGTTGAGAAAGCAGTTTAAAAAAGCATACGGGATCCTGGGCTTCATAAATAGAGGCATAGAGTACAAAAGCAAGGAAGTTATGTTGAACCTTTATAAAACACTGCTGGAGTATTGTGTCCAATTCTGGGCACCGCACTTTCGGATGGATGTGAAGGCCTTAGAGAGGGTGCAGAAAAGATTTATTAGAATGGTTCCAGGGATGAGGGACTTCAATTACGTGGATAGTCTGGAGCAGAGGTCAAGAGGAGATTTGATAGAAGCATTTGGATAAAGGAAATGAAGAGAAACTGTTCCCATTGGCGAAAGGGTCAAGAACCAGAGGACACAGATTTAAAGGTGATTGGCAAAAGAACCAAAGACAAGGTGAGGAGAAACGGTTTTATGCAGCAAGTAGTTATGATGTCGAATTCACTGCCTGAAAGGGTGGTGGAAGCAGATTCATTCATGGCTTTCAAAAAGGAGTTGGATAAATACTTGAGGGGAAAAAATTTGCAGGGCTACGGAGAAAGAGCAGGGGAAATGGGACTAACTGGATTGCCCTTGCAGAGAGCCGGCACAGGCCTCCTTCTGTGCGGTAACCATTCTATAATTCGAAAAGGCATCCAGCCCTTAAACTGTTTAAAGAGAAGAATGTCAACACAAGATTATAATCTTTCAGTGTAGTGTGTTCCAGCTAGATTGCTTCAAAAACTCTATTTTAGTACTTCAAAACACAAGCACGTAATTTATAATGTATCCATTTATAGAGTTTTCAGTATGAAGACTGCAAAGGCCATTCAGTAATCACAGGAATAATGGTGCATTTCAGTAATTACTGACCTACATATCCAATGAAATAATGAGCACTGTTGGGTTTTCCACCGATCACTCCTAGAGATTGTGGCAACATAAAGCATTTCTGAAAAAGAAAAACACCAATCAGCGAGTGAGAAAGACAGAGGGGGGGGGGGGAAGGGAGGCACGGGGGGGGGGGGAGGGAGGCACGTGGGGGGGGGGAAGGGAGGCACGAGGGGGGGGGGAAGGGAGGCACGAGGGGGGGGGGGAAGGGAGGCACGAGGGGGGGGGGGAAGGGAGGCACGAGGGGGGGGGGGGAAGGGAGGCACGAGGGGGGGGGGAAGGGAGGCACGAGGGGGGGGGAAGGGAGGCACGAGGGGGGGGGGAAGGGAGGCACGAGGGGGGGGGGAAGGGAGGCACGAGGGGGGGGGGAAGGGAGGCACGAGGGGGGGGGGAAGGGAGGCACGAGGGGGGGGGAAGGGAGGCACGAGGGGGGGGGGAAGGGAGGCACGAGGGGGGGGGAAGGGAGGCACGAGGGGGGGGGAAGGGAGGCACGAGGGGGGGGGAAGGGAGGCACGAGGGGGGGGGGAAGGGAGGCACGAGGGGGGGGGAAGGGAGGCACAGGGGGGGGGAAGGGAGGCACGAGGGGGGGGAAGGGAGGCACGAGGGGGGGGGAAGGGAGGCACGAGGGGGGGGGGAAGGGAGGCACGAGGGGGGGGAAGGGAGGCACGAGGGGGGGGGGAAGGGAGGCACGAGGGGGGGGGAAGGGAGGCACGAGGGGGGGGAAGGGAGGCACGAGGGGGGGGGAAGGGAGGCACGAGGGGGGGGAAGGGAGGCACGAGGGGGGGGGAAGGGAGGCACTAGGGGGGGGGAAGGGAGGCACTAGGGGGGGGAAGGGAGGCACTAGGGGGGGGGAAGGGAGGCACTAGGGGAGGGGAAGGGAGGCACGAGGGGGGGGGAAGGAGGCACGAGGGGGGGGGGGGAAGGGAGGCACGAGGCGGGGGGGAAGGGAGGCACGAGGGGGGGGGAAGGAGGCACGAGGGGGGGGGGAAGGGAGGCACGAGGGGGGGGGAAGGGAGGCACGAGGGGGGGGGGAAGGGAGGCACGAGGGGGGGGGAAGGGAGGCACGAGGGGGGGGGAAGGGAGGCACGAGGGGGGGGGGGAAGGGAGGCACGAGGGGGGGGGAAGGGAGGCACGAGGGGGGGGGAAGGGAGGCACGAGGGGGGGGGGAAGGGAGGCACGAGGGGGGGGAAGGGAGGCACGAGGGGGGGGAAGGGAGGCACGAGGGGGGGGAAGGGAGGCACGAGGGGGGGGAAGGGAGGCACGAGGGGGGGGAAGGGAGGCACGAGGGGGGGGAAGGGAGGCACGAGGGGGGGGAAGGGAGGCACGAGGGGGGGGAAGGGAGGCACGAGGGGGGGGAAGGGAGGCACGAGGGGGGGGAAGGGAGGCACGAGGGGGGGGAAGGGAGGCACGAGGGGGGGGAAGGGAGGCACGAGGGGGGGGAAGGGAGGCACGAGGGGGGGGAAGGGAGGCACGAGGGGGGGGAAGGGAGGCACGAGGGGGGGGAAGGGAGGCACGAGGGGGGGGGAAGGGAGGCACGAGGGGGGGGAAGGGAGGCACGAGGGGGGGGAAGGGAGGCACGAGGGGGGGGAAGGGAGGCACGAGGGGGGGGAAGGGAGGCACGAGGGGGGGGAAGGGAGGCACGAGGGGGGGGAAGGGAGGCACGAGGGGGGGGAAGGGAGGCACGAGGGGGGGGAAGGGAGGCACGAGGGGGGGGAAGGGAGGCACGAGGGGGGGGAAGGGAGGCACGAGGGGGGGGAAGGGAGGCACGAGGGGGGGGAAGGGAGGCACGAGGGGGGGGAAGGGAGGCACGAGGGGGGGGGAAGGGAGGCACGAGGGGGGGGAAGGGAGGCACGAGGGGGGGGAAGGGAGGCACGAGGGGGGGGAAGGGAGGCACGAGGGGGGGGAAGGAGGCACGAGGGGGGGGAAGGGAGGCACGAGGGGGGGGAAGGGAGGCACGAGGGGGGGGAAGGGAGGCACGAGGGGGGGGAAGGGAGGCACGAGGGGGGGGAAGGGAGGCACGAGGGGGGGGAAGGGAGGCACGAGGGGGGGGGAAGGGAGGCACGAGGGGGGGGAAGGGAGGCACGAGGGGGGGGGAAGGGAGGCACGAGGGGGGGGAAGGGAGGCACGAGGGGGGGGAAGGAGGCACGAGGGGGGGAAGGGAGGCACGAGGGGGGGAAGGGAGGCACGAGGGGGGGGAAGGGAGGCACGAGGGGGGGGAAGGGAGGCACGAGGGGGGGGAAGGGAGGCACGAGGGGGGGGAAGGGAGGCACGAGGGGGGGGAAGGGAGGCACGAGGGGGGGGAAGGGAGGCACGAGGGGGGGGAAGGGAGGCACGAGGGGGGGGAAGGGAGGCACGAGGGGGGGGAAGGGGGCACGAGGGGGGGGGAAGGGGGCACGAGGGGGGAAGGGGGATCGAGAGGGGTACTTGGTCAAAGAGGTTGAGCGTCTTAAAGGAGAAGAGAGAGGTAGAGAGGCGGAGAGGTTTGGGAGGAAATTCCAGAGCTTAGGACATAGGCAGCTGAAGGCATGGCCGCCAATGGTGGAGCGACTAAAATCGGGGATGCGCAAGAGGCCAGAATTGGAGGAGCGCAGAGCACCCGGAGGGTTGTAACGCTGGAGGAGGTTGCAAAGATAGGGAGAGGCGAGGCCATGGAGGGATTTGACAACAAGAATTTTAAAATCGAGGCGTTGCTGGACTGGGAGCCAATGTAGGTCAGCGAGCATAGGTGTGATGGGTGAACAGGACTTAGTGCGAGTTAGGATATGGGCAGAGTTTTAGATGAGCTCAAGTTTACGAAGGGTGTAAGGTGGAAAGTTGGCCAGGAGAGTATTGGAGTGTAGAGGTAACAAAGGCATGGATGAGGGTTTCAGCAACAGATGAGCTGAGGCAGGGGTAGAGAGGGGCGATGTTACGGAGATAGAAATAGGTGGTCTTAGTGATGGATTGGATATGTGGTCAGAAGCTAAGCTCAGGGTCAAATAGGATGCCAAGGTTGCAAATGGTCTGGTTCAGCCTCAGACAGTGGCCAGGGAGAGACTTGGAGTCACTGACTCGAGAATGGAGTTAGTGCCTGGAGCTGACGACAATGGCTTCAGCTTTCCCAATATTTAATTGGAGTAAATGTCTGCTCATCTAGTACTGGATGTCGGACAAGCAGTGTGACAAATTGGAGGCAGTGGAGGGGCTGAGAGAGGTGGTTGTGAGGCAGAGCTGGGTGTCATCAGCGTACATGTGGAATCTGACACTGTGTTTTCGGATGATGTCGCCGAGGGGCAGCATGTAGATGAGAAATAGAAGGGGGTCAAGGATAGATCCTTGGGGGACTCCAGAGGTAATGGAGCGGGAAGAGAAGCCACTGCAGGAGATTCTCCGGCTACGACGGGATAGATAGGAATGGAACCGAGGACTGTCCCACCCAGCTGGACAGCGGAGGAGAGGGTTGGAGGAGGATGGTGTGGTCAACCGTTTCAAAGGCTGCAGACAGGTCGAGAAGGATGAGGAGGGATAGTTTACCATTGTCACAGTGCGACTCGTGTGGAGCATAAACACCGGCATAGACCTGTTGGGTTGAATGGCCTGTTTCTGTGCTATAAAATTCTATAATTCTATGTAGATTTCCAGCATTTGCAACTTTTTGCGTTCTATTCTAATCACAAGTCCATTGCCTTCAGGGGAGCAGGACTGCTGGGAAAAAAATAAACTGTACCTTCAGTGTTTTGATGTATGCTTCATTGATCTCGCTGAGCCCCAGCCTTAGGGGTATTAGCAACACTAATGGTTTCCATGGTAACGCATCTTCTGAGGAATTTGCACCTGATGGATACCCATTGAACGGCCTCTGACCATCAGTTTGTGGGAATGCAGCTGCTGCCCCTGCACACGGACTTTCAAACTTGCATAACATCTCTGTTACAAAACAAGATGTGAAACTGGTGAAAGTCTATTCCAGCCGGTCTCGTGCCTGCCCGTCTGCAGCACCAACTCCTCTGAACTGTTGCCACTGCTCAGTTATGGTGCATGCTTTGTCTGCACTCTCGTTTCTACTGTTCACACACAACATCTAGATAAATTGATCTGAGTGTTTACTTAACAGTATCAGTCCCTTAATTGATCTCTGGACTTATCCAGTGTTTACTTAATAGCAATTAGATGTTGCTGTCTTAGAGGGACTTGTCACGTTTCAGGATTTCTGACCGCTGCCATGGAAGAGGAGGGAGAACTTTAGTGTAATTTATGTTACAAATGATACTACTGAGCTAAACTTAGTTCTCAAGAGTTTAACTTTATAGGACAGCATGGCAGAGAGATTGAAAGCAAATGAACAATTTTGTAGTTAAGTGTAACCATGTTATTGTGAAATATGTGATTTTTGTGATATGTTTTATGTTACAAACCTTATTTGGACATTAGGAACGTAAGTTATTGACGGGAATAGGCAGCTGAAAGAATTTAGACAACTTTGAGCAATTTGATTGGTTAAGCTTCATTCAGATCCACCAGATTTTCCTACAGCTGCAAAGTTAGAGGTGAGTTTTTGCTTTTAAAACTTTCAGCTAATCAAAAAGTGTGATGCTAGAGTTTGATGCCAGAGCATTATGAACAGGGAACACATGCTATTATACCATTTTTAATACACTAGCAAATATCCCAAAGCACTGCCCATGGTAAGTCGAAGATTGCTGTCTTGTAACAGGAAGATTATACCCAGTGAAACACAATGTATTAATTATCTGTTGAAGTGTAGATGTCTCCCCCTTTAAGGCTACAAAGTCTACCGGATATTAACTAAGCACTGGCGGGGGGGTCATTCAGGAGGCTAATTGATATTCAGGTTGGAGATCGGAACCTTGGCTTTGTTTGCACAATTCAATGATTAAGGGCAAGCATAGTATACATCTCCTTTGATGTTATGTTGCGTTGAAACATCACCCAGTATGGTACTGAGCTATACAGACCAATAGGTACCAGTATGGATCCCTGGATTGTGCTGGGTTAGCTAATCTTGCCCAGGGCAACAATGGGACACAACAATTGACCTTAAGGCTCTTGGTTAGGAAGGGGAAAATAGGCCAGATTCTTGTTCCTGATCACTATCCAGCAACCCCTCCGTGGTGTTTGGGTAACAGGCGTGACCAAGATCAGGCACAGTTGTGATGGCCCAATGGTAGAATAAACCCACCAACATCAGTGTCAAAGTTCATGTGAATAATGGCCAATTGGTCAAGTTATGAGAGAGCGATTGATGACTATGGAGCCATACCCAAACATCTCAGGAGAGTAGATAAAATTGGTGGAGAAATTAACAAGGAAAAAAAGAGGCTAAGGATGGAATATGATACAGTAGGTTCCACAAAATTTCATAAAGGAATAGTTTGTTTATTTTAAAATCTTAGCCCAAGAACATTCCACAGGCTTTTTTAAAAAGTCATGCTTGACATCACCCAAAGACTACTTCCTGATTTACCTGGTCTCCTCTCCTACTCTTCTCAGCTTTGGCACTGTACTTCCCCTGGGTTTCTCAATACAAATAGTAGTTTAATAGGGAGGCTAGTCTAAGCATTGAAAAGAGAGATAAAAATACGTTTTAAAATAATTTCTTAATAAGTGAGTTCAAGTCTCACTCCAGAGGCTAGAGCACAGATTCTAGACTGACACTTCAGTGCAGTACTGAGGGAGTGCTGCACTGTTAAAGGTGCCATCTGTTGTTGAGACATTAAACCAAGGGCCCATCTGCCCTCTCAGGTGGATGGAAAAGATCTTGTGGCACTATTCGAAGAGCAGGGGAATCCTTCTGGTATCCTGGCCAACATTTATCCATCAATCAACATCATTCAAGACAGGTCATTTATGTCAATGCTGTTTATGAAATCTTGCTGTGTGGAAATTGGCTGCTGTGTTTTCCTACATTACATTACAGCAGTGACTACACTTCAAAAGTACTTCATGGTTGTGAAGCGCTTTGGGACATCCTGAGACGGCTATATAAATGTAACTTCTTTCTTCCTTAAAGCTAAAATGATAATCGAGATCATCAAGCCTCAGGCACTCTGAACTAAGAAGAGAATACAAAAAAAATCAGCCAGTGTTCCCCTCCCTGATTGTTATCAAGTGCCTCTTGCGGTAAAAAAAAGGTAAGTAAACAAGAGGATTAGGTTGAATAGCCTGCTGGCACTCACTGTCCAGGCTCATGCATTAAGAATGGCCATGTAGGTGATGCATGGTGCTGTTACTAGCCCACATTTACATCATATTGGCATGAAACCCCTGACGCAAAATGGCTACTCCTCTTATACATTAGCATTTAAATAGCAATAACCCACAGCTGCCAGCAGTGTTTCAGTGATTGCATTAAACGATGAGCACACAGAACAGGACAAGTTGTTGGGCCAAAGGCTCGCCTGAGAAATGGAATTTATTGTTTATCATTAATTAATACTTATAGACCAACTAGTCGATCTCCTGTGGTACTGCACACAGAAATTCAAGAATAAATGTAGTCTTCGGGTGAAATGGTTAGAGGGTAAGGGATAATTAGATCAGGGCATGCAGACCCCCATTTTAAAGTCATATTACTGTCCTTATTTTGCTCAATATTTGGATTTTATATCACAACTTATGACAATTTAGGTAGCAGAGAACCAGAATAAGATGAAGCACAGGAGTCTCTCTGCAGCACAGATTGAGGAGCTGGCAGAAGGAAAACTAGGTGCTACAGTGTCACCACTGGCAGAAGGGTGGAATTACAGCGTGACAAGTTTACATAGGGAGTTTCCATTATAAATGTGGACGCAAGAATTGGTGAGAAAGTTGATAATAGGAAGTAAGGTTTTGTAGACAGGACTACTTCAGTTTCACTAACAATAAACTACTTTGAAATGCAGTGACTTATGTAGGCAAAGGTAGGAGATATTTGTACACATAGCAGGATCCCACAAAGAACAATGGGATGAAATACTAGTTAATCCACTTTTGGTAGTGTTGGTTTAGGGAGGAAAGTTGACCAGGAGAATGCCCTGATTTTCCTCAAATAAAGCCATAGGATTATTAATGTCCAACTAAATCACAGCAACAGACGGGCAATGCCCCAGTTTAACATTAATTCAAAAGATTCCCTCAATGCTACTCAGAATGGGGCTTGGGCCGACAATCTCCCAACTGAGGGCTGAATGCTACCAACAGATGTAATAATATTTATAGTAGGGCTCAACGTCAGGGAGGTGTCAACAGCACAGAACTTTACAGTTTCACTCTGTGGTAACACTTACTGATGTCGTCAATTATTACTGTGTTGTCCATTGCCACATGAACTGCTAACGAACTCCAGTTGTCAAAGAATGTGAGTTTCCTAAAAGAAAAGATGAATATTGTTATCTACCAGGACCAGGACAAACAAAAAAAGCATATACGCACCGTGTCACATACTGAGCCATACAGATCAGGAAGGTCCCATGCTCAATCACTAGTCTATGCTGAGTTAGCCGATATTGGGCGACTATGGAGGAACAATTGCTCTCAGCAACTGTGAGGTAGGGAAGGGAAGGGGAAAAAGAAATCAGCCAAATCAAGAAACATTCACGATATCTAGTGAATTATATATAAACCATTGTACATCAATAGACAGACTGCTCTCCTCAACAATAAGAACCCAAGTTCTCATAAACCAATATGCTCCACACAGCACATTGTAATTATCCTTATAACCGTCAATTCTATTTCCAACCAGATATTCATTGGCTCTTTGTTAAAACTGCTAACTGCTACAGCATTAACTGCAGTCTACTCCAATATCGATTACTCTGCAGAAATCAAAATTCCGTCAATCCCAAATTGCTAATTTTATACTCATCCTCTGGCTCTGTACTCACAGTTTGAGTTAAATAACCTGTTGGTAACTACATTATTAACACCTTGAACAGGTCTGCTCTGAACACCCAGCACAAACGCAACAGTCACATATTCAACCTTCTAGGTCATCAACATAACAAAAACATAGAAATATAGAAAATAGGAGCAGGAGTAGGCCAGTCGGCCCTTCGAGCCTGCTCCGCCATTCAATATGATCATGGCTGATCCTCTATCTCAATACCATATTCCCGCTCTCTCCCCATACCCCTTGATGCCTTTTGTGTCTAGAAATCTATCTAGCTCCGTCTTAAATATATTCAGTGACTTGGCCTCCACAGCCTTCTGTGGTAGAGAATTCCACAGGTTCACCACCCTCTGAGTGAAGAAATTTCTCCTCATCTCAGTCCTAAATGTCCTACCCCGTATCTTGAGAGTGCAACTCCTAGTTCTGGACCCCCCCAGCCAGGGGAAACATCCTCCCTGCATCCAGTCTGTCTAGCCGTGTCAGAATTTTATGTTTCAATGAGATCCCCTCTCATTCTTCTAAACTCAAGTGAATACAGGCCGAGTCAACCCAATCTGTCCTCATACGACAGTCCTGCCATCCCAGGAATCAGTCTGGTGAACCTTCGCTGCATTCCCTCTATGGCAAGTATATCCTTTCTTAGGTAAGGAGACCAAAACTGCATACAATACTCCAGGTGTGGTCTCACCAAGGCCCTGTAAAACTGCAGTAAAACATCCTTGCTCCTATACTCAAATCCTCTTGCAATGAAGGCCAACATACCATTTGCCTTCCTAACTGCTTGCTGCACCTGCATGTTTGCTTTCAGTGACTGGTGTACAAGGACACTCAGCATACATCAACATTCCCCAATCTATCACCATTTAAATAATACTCTGCCTTTCTGTTTTTCCTTCCAAAGTGGATAACTTCACATTTATCCACATTATACTGCATCTGCCATGTATTTGCCCACTCACTCAACTCGTCTAAATCGCCTTGGAGCCTCTTTGCATCCTCCTCACAACTCACGATCTCACCTAGTTTTGTGTCATCAGCAAATTTGGAAATATTACATTTAGTTCCCTCATTCAAATCATTGATATATATTGTGAATAGCTGGGGCCCAAGCACTGATCCCTGCGGTACCCCACTAGTCACCGCCTGCCACCCCGAAAAAGACCCATTTATTCCTGCTCTCTGTTTCCTGTCTGTTAACCAATTTTCAATCCATGCCAGTATATTTCCCCCAATCCCATGTGCTTTAATTTTGCACACTAATCTCTTACGTGGGACTTTGTCAAAGGCCTTCTGAAAATCCAAATAAACCACATCCACTGTTTCTCCCTTATCTATTCTACCAGTTACATCCTCAAAAAACTCCAGTAGGTTTGTCAAACATGATTTCCCTTTCATAAATCCATGTTGACTTTGTCTAATCCTGTTGATATTTTTCTAAGTGTCCTGTTATCACATCCTTTATAATAGACTCTAGCATTTTCCCTACTACTGATGTTAGGCTAACCGGTCTGTAGTTCCCTGTTTTCTCTCCCTCCTTTTTTAAATAGCGGGGTTACATTTGCCACCTTCCAATCTGCAGGAACTGTTCCATAATCTATAGAACTTTGGAAGATGACAACTAATGCATCCACTATTTCCATGGCTATCTCTTTTAGTACTCTGGGATGCAGATTATCAGGTCCTGGGGATTTATCGGCTTTCAGTCCCATTAATTTCTCCAGCACTATTGTTTTACTAATACTAATTTCCTTTAATTCCTTCTTCTCACTAGTCCCTTGGTTCCTTAGCATTTCTGGGAAGTTATTTGTGTCCTCTTCTGTGAAGACAGAACCAAAGTATTTGTTTAATTGCTCTGCCATTTCCTTGTTCCCCATTATAAATTCTCCCGTTTCTGACTGTAAGGGACCTACATTTGTCTTCACTAATCTTTTTCTTTTTACATACTTGTAGAAGCTTTTACAGTCCACTTTTATCTTCCTTGCAAGTTTACTCTCATACTCTATTTTTCCCCTCTTAATCAATCTCTTGGTCCTTTTTTGCTGAATTCTAAACTGCTCCCAATCCTCAGGCTTGCTACTTTTTCTGGCAACTTTATATGATTCCTCTTTGGATCTAATACTATCCCTAATTTCTTTTGTTAGCCGTGGTTGGGCCGCTTTTCCTTTTGTGTTTTTGTGCCAGAAAGGAATGTATAATTGTTGCAATTCATGCATTCATTCCTTAAATGTTAGCCATTGCCTATTCACCGTCATGCCTTTTAATGAAGCTTCCCAATCTATCATAGCCAACTCACTCCTCATACCTTCGTAGTTTCCTTTGTTTAGACTACAATTAATTTATAATTCACGATTCAAAGACCTACAATCAAAAGCTGTTCCCCTAGTCCAGTTTGCTCAGCAGCACCTTCAGTCATCCTGGGTCAGGTGACAGCAATCTATATCAGCATGGTCCATAGCAACCCACATCACATGACACCACACATTAGAGTGCTGCCCCAGCTGGCACTCGATAACTCAACACACAACAGGACCACCAACCTCCTGAATGAACAGGTATGGGTCTTGGATAAGCGCCACTGTACCAAACCTTTTTTCTGGGCTGCATATAATGGCACCATTATTCCCGCCCAGAATGGAGATGATTGACCAGGGAATTACCCAATCATGCCTGTAAGTGACTGGGATTGATTTTACACACCATAATTTGTATGTAACTATCCTCCACTCACTGCAATTTTCTGGAGAAATAATCAATTTGTACTATATAACTATCCTCCACTCACTACATTTGCTGGAGAAATCACCCTGCTTTTATCGGGAGAAGTTGTTTTAGTTTTGGTCACGGGTTCTGTTTGCTCTATTTCCTAGAAACTCTTTTTAAATAGACTCTGTAGACTGTTTGCTGTAGTGAGCCATTTAAATAGACTCTGCTGAGCAAATAGACTTTCTTTGAGTCCTACCGCAAGTCCAGCCCCGCCTTCACTGCCTGACATGGTGATGTCAATAGACGCTCTTTTTTCTAAGCCACCACCACTTACAATATGAGACAACTGTAATGACAGAAGTAGGAATGATGCACATAGTTTTGTTGAAGCAAAATAATTATATATATTTAAGCCCTTCAACCACAGCTCACTCGTGCAACACATCTATCCTTGACACATCTTTCTGCCAAAAATTAAGTCCGGATGCAGAAATTTATGCATACTCTCAATTCAAAGGTATACTTCCACATGGTACATTTAAAATAAATATTTTAATGCTCCACTTACACAGTTGAAATTAAAAGCCTGCATGTTACAGGACTCAAGCTACACAACCCCAGAAACTGCTGCATGAGGGTGGAGACATGGGCACAGGGTCAGATCGATATGGAGCTTTTAAAAAGGCAACATTGCAGCTTTTTTGTAATGTGACACGAGTTCAAAGAATCCAGTTTGCTTAAAAGCATTTCAATGGATATTTGTGTATTTAATGCAGGATTCAGAATTTGTTCCCTCATCATTGTATTGTTCAGATTGCTGCCCTGGTATGTATTTGTATTTATTTTAGTCATCCAGTATCCTACCTTTAATCTGGTAACTCATATTAAACACTAGTTTTTAAGCTAGAATAATAAGGATCACACTAACTTCACTATGCAAACTGTAACGAGAAAGTTTTACATGAACAATGTCCAATTACAGCAATTTTAAAAGCAACAAATCTAAAACTTTGCTTTGATTTAATTGAAATCAACTGAACATTAAACCTAAATTTCACATTAACATTACCCAAACCTCTACAATTACCGCGGAGACTTCCCCGAGATCTGCCTGTGCGACCAGTGGAATCATTTGCACATTGAAGGGAACTAGGACTGTGTGGATACAAGTCCTGTATGCGGGCTCCTGCACTACACAGACAGCAATCTCCTCTCCCCAGTTGCCCAAGTGTAAAATATAGTCAGTAAAAGTGCGCAAGCAGTATGCTGCCTAAAGGTTTGTATGTAAAAAATTGAGACATTTTAAATAATAATTTGCAATTATATAGGACTTTTAATGCAGCAAAATACTCCAAGGCACTTCACAAGAGGTAGAGAATGGACATGGAAGGGGAGAGGGAAGGAATAACTATTAAGCAAGAATTACGACATAACAACAACTTGCATTTATATAGTGCCTTTAGCGTAGTAAAACGTCCCAAGGCGCTTCACAGGTGCGATTACCCAACAAAATTTGACAACAAGCCACACATGAAGATATTAGGACAGGTGAGAAAAACTGCTCATTAAGTCAGAGGATAAACTGGTGTTAAAAGGACCAGAACATTACAATATGTGCATTATTCTGCTGATAAAGTGTAAATGCATGTCCCTTTAAGTCTACTCAGTTTAAATGAGTTAATCAAACATTGGGTGACTTTATTCAAAGGTTAATTGCGAGTTAGACCGGATATTAGAATCCTGGCTTTTTTTGAAATGAGACAGTCAATTAAGAGGCTGCAGATATCGTGGCTCCTGCAATTTCTATTCTTGGAGAGTATATCTTTCAAATGACTGCTTTTTTAAAATAAGTTTGAAATAGAAATTTGCATTCATGAACAACATCTGAAATGCGATGGACAGGAAATAAATACATAATTTAGAATTTTACTCGAAAATCTCCTGTGACATTGCTCAAGGTAGGTGAGAAAATGCAGTTTGATGAGGTAAGGAATATCATTGAATCATACAGCTCAGAAAGAGGCCATTCAGCCCATCGTGCCTGTGCCGGCTCTTTGAATGAGCTATCCAATTAGTCCCACTCCCCTGCTCTTCTCCAAAGCCCTGTAATTTTTTCCTTTTCAAGTATATATCCAATTCTCCTTTGAAAGTTACTATTGAATCTGCTTTCAATCAAAAAAAAACTCATCTCCCCTCTGATTCTTTTTGCCAATTATCTTAAATCTGTGTCCTCTAGTTACCGACCCTCCTGCCAGTGGAAACAGTTTCTCCCTATCTACTTGATCAAAACGCTTCATAATTTTGAACACCTCTATTAAATCTCCCCTTAACCTTCTCTGCTCAAAGGAGAATGATCCCAGCTTCTCCACATAACCAAAGACCCTCATCCGTGTACCATTCTAGTAAATCACTCTAAGGCCTTGACATCCTTCTTAAAGTGTACTGCCCAGAATTGGAGACAATACTCCAGTTGAGGCCTAACCAGTGATTTATAAAGGATTAGCATAGCAGAATATCACACCATGTGACGCCCCCCCCCCCCCCCCTCCGTTTAAGGCTGCAAATTCGAACCACTGATTAATTAAACACTCATACAGTGGTCAATTAAGGAGAGTTCAGATATCCAGGCTCTGGTATTGCCTCTTTGGAGAGTTAGAATCATAGAATGGTTACAGCCCAGGAGGCCGCCATTTGGCCCATCGAGCCCATGCCAGCTCTTTGTAAGAGCAATCCAGTGAGTCCCATTTCCCGCTCTTTCTCCGAAGCCCCGCAAATTTTTTCCCTTCAAGTATTTATCCAATTCCTTTTTGAAAGCCACAATTGAATCTGCCTCCACCACCCTTTCAGGTAGTGCATTCCACATCACAACTACTTGCTGCTGAAAAAAATTTTGTCTCACGTGGCCTTTGGTTCTTTTGCCAATTACCTGAAATCTGTGTCCTCTGGTTCTCGACCCTTCAGCCAATGGGAACAGTTTCTCTTTATTTACTTTATCTAAACCCATCATGATTTTGAACAATTCTATCAAATCTCCTCTTAACCTTCTCTGCTCTAAGGAGAACAACCCCAGCTTCTCCAGTCTATCCACATAACTGAAGTCCCTCATCCCTGGAACCATTCTAGTAAATCTTTTCTGTACCCTCTCTAAGGCCTTGACATCCTTCCTAAAGTGCGGTGCCCAGAATTGAACACAATACTTCAGTTGCGGTCAAACCAGTGTTAACATCAGAACATTAGAAATAGGAGCAGAAGTAGGCCAATCGGCCCCTCGAGCCAGCCCTGCCATTCAATAAGATCATGGCTGATCTGATCCTAACCTCAAATCTAAAGAACACAAGATGTAGGAGCAGGACCCGGCCACTCAGCCCCTGGGCCCGCTCCGCCACCCACAGGGCCTTGACCGATCCGAACTCAGCTTCATGTCCAATTTCCTGCCCGCTCCCCGTAACCCCTAATTCCCTTTACATCTAGGAAACTGTCTGTTTTATAAAGGTTCAACATAACTTCCTTGCCTTTGTACTCTATGCCTTTATTTATAAAGCCCAGGATCCCATATGCTTTTTTAAACTGCTTTCTCAACTTGTCCTGCCACCTTCAAAGATTTGTGCACATATACCCCCAGGTCTCTGTTCCTGTACCCACTTAAGAATTGTACCATTTAGTTTATATTCATGCTCCTCATTGTTCCTGCCAAAATGAATCACTTCGAAATTCTCTGCATTAAATTTCATCTGCCTCGTGTCTGCCCATTCCACCAGCCTGCCTATATCCTCTTGAAGTCTATTACTATCCTCCTCACTGTTTACTACACTTCTAAATTTTGTGTCATCTGCAAATTTTGAAATTGTGTCCTGTACACCCAAGTCATTAATATGTATCAAAAAAAGCAGTGGTCCTAGTACTGATCCCTGGGGAACACCACTGTATATCTTCCTCCAGTCCTTTGTTTCTTTAAACTTTTGTGTGACACAAAGTTGAGTGTGACAAAGTGTGACTGAAAAGTGTGATGGATAGGAAACAGGCACTAGACAGAGTTTTTATAATTTACAGTAGGACCTCCCATGTTGCTGCTCACGGTGAGTCGGAACATAGATAGCAGTGTTATGCCACACAATGTACAACGTATTATCAGAGCCACTGATTTACAGTGACCGAATAAATCAAACTGCATTTTCATTACTTGGTATTCTGGGGTTTTTAAAACCAGCATTTTCCAGATTCAATTCAGAAATCTATTTTTCTATTAAAGCTGTAAATCAGTGGCCTTAATTATTAGATGCTCCTTTACCCATGTTCTCAATTTCATATCTTATCTTTTTAAAGCCCAGGATATACAGCCAAATGGTAGACAACCTACCGGGCTGGAGGTAGATACCTGGTATTCAGCAGCACCGAGGAGCAGAAGGGAATGAATTTTAGCAGAAATGGGGAAGGGGGTCAATAGTACTTTCCATCCAAGACATTTATGCTCAAAAAAGGTTTAAAAAATTGCCTCCCAATTTTTTCCCTTTGCCCACACAATGACATTAATTATAAAGTTTTCAATCCAAAAGTATAAACAAAACACAATCATGCTTAATTAGTCTTTAAGGTTGTGAAATAAGTTCCTGAAAATCATTCAGAATATGATTTCAGTTTATTTTTGTTTTTTGGGAAAAAGCACATCAGAAGCATGAGGAAAGACACTGACAAAAATAAGAGATATTTTATTAACTAAATTATTCTATTAATAATCATTTTCAACCTTTAAGTATCTGTCTATAAAGAATAATTGTTCTTGAATTCCAACAAAGCACAATGATGATTCTCTCACTCTTTGCTTGGCTAGCCGTTTCTGATTCTCTCAAGCTAAAAATTAAACAGTTGATAAATTTGAAACTTTACCTGAAAAATTCTTTCTGTAGCTCATTTTCAAATTGTTTGGAAAAACTCAAAGAAACTCAGAAATCCTTTGACGCCATGAGATATACCTTTCCACTGGCACAGAGAATCCTACTGATGCATGCGGGGTAAGGGTGCACACTGCACGGCCTCAGACTGCAGCATCTCCCTTCGGATGACCCTTTAGCTTTAACTCTGGGAAAAATATGAACTTCAAGCTCAGGCTTTTTGAGAGAGGCTAAGTGCTTCAAATAAAACCTTAATGACGGTATTCAAAGACACAGAAGACAACTATATAGTTAAGTTTATTCAAGTTATTGTGAAATATGTAAAAACATCTGTATTTTGTTGGAACCCTTACACCTGTAGTCAGGAGGCTGTGGGGGGAAAAAAATTGTATACAAATAAATTTTAATTTATTATTTTAAATAGATTTTCAGAAGGTATTTTGAGCTATATTTGGTTCTCCTCCTTGCTAAAAAGAAATTTCACATCAGCTATCACAATGAATAAATTCACATTTAAGACGGTTACATGGAAGATATTTCAATTAAGGTGGGACAAATTTGAAGCAATCAGCTGTAAGTGTGACATGGCAGTGCAAATATGGCAGCTGAAGCACAACACTGGGGCACGACGGAGAAAGGGGCGCGACGGGCAGTAGACCTAGTGTTTTTAAAAAATATTATATAGATAAATCATTATGGATGCACAAAATTAGTGACTATACCATGCCACTGCTCATGGTTTGTCAGAGAATATGCGGTTTCATAAGGGCAGAAGCATGCTAGCATGTAATACTCAATGAATTGTTCTGCTGGTAAAGTGCAGCTGTGTTACTTGGAGGCCTCAGCATCTCTCAAAGCTTGCGGATGGAATTGATATTCTTCCCAAAACCTTCTCTCTCGTCAGTTGAAGGGAGTTACCAATTGTAGCTGTGTCTGCAATTCCCAGGATGCTACAGTCTGCAATCTCCCAGCATGCATCGGTGTAGCAACCGGAAGCAACTCTTTCCTCCAGCTATGACGGTACTCGAGAGTTTGCTTTTCTAAATCATTTGAAAACAAGTTACAGCATAAGTTTTAGAACCTTTGAGGTACGGTTTCACAAGAAAGCTATTTTGAAGTTCTTATTTTTACTTCAAGAGAAGTGAGAAAGAGAGCAAGCGAGAGAGCGAGCGAGCGAGAGAGGTGATCACAGCAACCGTGCTTTACAATGGTTACGGTAAGAATTCAACAACAATGACATCAAGGCAGCATTTGACCAAGTGTGGCACCAAGGAGCCCTAGTAAAATTGAAGTCAATGGGAATCAGGGGGAAAACTCTCCAGTGGCTGGAGTCATACTTTTTTTTTTATTCGTTCACGGGATGTGGGCGTCGCTGGCGAGGCCAGCATTTATTGCAAATCCCTAATTGCCCTCGAGAAGGTGGTGGTGAGCCGCCTTCTTGAACCGCTGCAGTCCGTGTGGTGACGGTTCTCCCACAGTGCTGTTAGGAAGGGAGTTCCAGGATTTTGACCCAGCGACAATGAAGGAACGGCGATATATTTCCAAGTCGGGATGGTGTGTGACTTGGAGGGGAACGTGCAGGTGGTGTTGTTCCCATGCGCCTGCTGCTCTTGTCCTTCTAGGTGGTAGAGGTCGCGGGTTTGGGAGGTGCTGTCGAAGAAGCCTTGGCGAGTTGCTGCAGTGCATCCTGTGGATGGTGCACACTGCAGCCACAGTGCGCCGGTGGTGAAGGGAGTGAATGTTTAGGGTGGTGGATGGGGTGCCAATCAAGCGGGCTGCTTTATCTTGGATGGTGTCGAGCTTCTTGAGTGTTGTTGGAGCTGCACTCATCCAGGCAAGTGGAGAGTATTCCATCACACTCCTGACTTGTGCCTTGTAGATGGTGGAAAGGCTTTGGGGAGTCAGGAGATGAGTCACTCGCCGCAGAATACCCAGCCTCTGACCTGCTCTCGTAGCCACAGTATTTATATGGCTGGTCCAGTTCAGTTTCTGGTCAATGGTGACCCCCAGGATGTTGATGGTGGGGGATTCGGCGATGGTAATGCCGTTGAATGTCAAGGGGAGGTGGTTAGACTCTCTCTTGTTGGAGATGGTCATTGCCTGGCACTTATCTGGCGCGAATGTTACTTGCCACTTATCAGCCCAAGCCTGGATGTTGTCCAGGTCTTGCTGCATGCGGGCTCGGACTGCTTCATTATCTGAGGGGTTGCGAATGGAACTGAACACTGTGCAGTCATCAGCGAACATCCCCATTTCTGACCTTATGATGGAGGGAAGGTCATTGATGAAGCAGCTGAAGATGGTTGGGCCTAGGACACTGCCCTGAGGAACTCCTGCAGCAATGCCCTGGGGCTGAGATGATTGGCCTCCAACAACCACTACCATCTTCCTTTGTGCTAGGTATGACTCCAGCCACTGGAGAGTTTTCCCCCTGATTCCCATGGACTTCAATTTTACTAGGGCTCCTTGGTGCCACACTCGGTCAAATGCTGCCTTGATGTCAAGGGCAGTCACTCTCACCTCTGGAATTCAGCTCTTTTGTCCATGTTTGGACCAAGGCTGTAATGAGGTCTGGAGCCGAGTGGTCCTGGCGGAATCCAAACTGAGCATCGGTGAGCAGGTTATTGGTGAGTAAGTGCCGCTTGATAGCACTGTCGACGACACCTTCCATCACTTTGCTGATGATTGAGAGTAGACTGATGGGGCGGTAATTGGCCGGATTGGATTTGTACTGCTTTTTGTGGACAGGACATACCTGGGCAATTTTCCACATTGTCGGGTAGATGCCAGTGTTGTAGCTGTACTGGAACAGCTTGGCTAGAGGCGCAGCTAGTTCTGGAGCACAAGTCTTCAGCAATACAGCTGGGATGTTGTCGGGGCCCATAGCCTTTGCTGTATCCAGTGCACTCAGCCGTTTCTTGATATCACGTGGAGTGAATCGAATTGGCCGAAGACTGGCTTCCGTGATGGTGGGGATATCGGGAGGAGGCTGAGATGGATCATCCACTCGGCACTTCTGGCTGAAGATGGTTGCAAACGCTTCAGCCTTGTCTTTTGCATTCACGTGCTGGACTCCGCCATCATTGAGAATGGGGATGTTTGCAGAGCCTCCTCCTCCCGTTAGTTGTTTAATTGTCCACCACCATTCACGACTGGATGTGGCAGGACTGCAGAGCTTTGATCTGATCCGTTGGTTGTGGAATCGCTTAGCTCTGTCTATAGCATGTTGCTTCCGCTGTTTAGCTTGCATGTAGTCCTGTGTTGTAGCTTCACCAGGTTGGCACCTCATTTTTAGGTACGCCTGGTGCTGCTCCTGGCATGCTCTTCTACACTCCTCATTGAACCAGGGTTGATCCCCTGGCTTGTTGGTAATGGTAGAGTGAGGAATATGCCGGGCCATGAGGTTACAGATTGTGCTGGAATACAATTCTGCTGCTGCTGATGGCCCACAGCGCCTCATGGATGCCCAATTTTGAGCTGCTAGATCCGTTCTGAATCTATCCCATTTAGCACGGGGGTAGTGCCACACAAGACGTTGGATGGTGTCCTCAGTGCGAAGACGGGACTTCATCTCCACGAGGACTGTGCGGTGGTCACTCCTACCAATACTGTCATGGACAGATGCATTTGCGACAGGTAGATTGGTGAGGACGAGGTCAAGTAAGTTTTTCCCTCGTGTTGGTTCGCTCACCACCTGCCGCAGGCCCAGTCTAGCAGCTATGTCCTTCAGGACTCGGCCAGCTTGGTCAGTAGTGGTGCTACCGAGCCACTCTTGGTGATGGACATTGAAGTCCCCCACCCAGAGTACATTTTGTGCCCTTGCTACCCTCAGTGCTTCCTCCAAGTGGTGCTCAACATGGAGGAGGACTGATTCATCAGCTGAGGGAGGGCAGTAGGTGGTAATCAGCAGGAGGTTTCCTTGCCCATGTTTGACCTGATGCCATGAGATTTCATGGGGTCCAGAGTCAATGTTGAGGACTCCCAGGGCCACTCCCTCCTGACTGTATATCACTGTACCGCCACCTCTGGTGGGTCTGTCCTGCCGGTGGGACAGGACATACCCAGGGATGGTGATGGAAGAGTCTGGGACGTTGGCTGAAAGATATGATTCTGTAAGTATGGCTATGTCAGGCTGTTGCTTGACTAGTCTGTGGGACAGCTCTCCCAATTTTGGCACAAGTCCCCAGATGTTAGTAAGGAGGACCTTGCAGGGTCGACTGGGCTTGGTGTTTTGCCGTTGTCGTGTCCGGTGCCTAGTGGTCCGATGCCGGGTGGTCCGTCCGGTTTTATTCTTATTATGACTTCTCGTAGCGAGATTTTACAACTGAGTGGCTTGCTAGGCCATTTCAGAGGGCAATTAAGAATCAACCACATTGCTGTGGGTCTGGAGTCACATATAGGCCAGACCGGGTAAGGACGGCAGGTTTCCTTCCCTAAAGGGCATTAGTGAACCAGATGGGTTTTTACGACAATCCGGTAGTTTCATGGCCATCAAATGTTTATCACACTCCCTCAAACATCATTGAATTGGTTCATAGGTACTTGTGGTAATACATTCTACATTCTAATAATTCTTTGTATGAAACATTCTTCTAACCTCCCACTTTATGCTTCTAGTACTGGTCCTAAATGAATGCCCCCTCATTACTGAGTCGTCAAACAGTGGAAATGATCTTTCACTATTTACCCTTTCAAACCCTTCATAATTTTGAACATTTCTATTAGACCCCTTAACCTTCTCCATTAAATATAGACCTAGTTTTTCCAAGTGTTTCATCATAACTCTTAGCTTCACAATCCTAATAAATCTACATTACACATTTTCCATGGCTCTAAAAACTATATGATTGATTTAAAATATATACACACACACAAAACAATATATCCCTGAAACCCATTTGCCCTTTTTTATAGCTTTTTCCTGCCCTTCCGTCCTCCATATAAGCTCTCGTACCCATATTCACAGCCTTGACCTTGCCATCACATGTGGCCTCTCTACTCCCGTGGTCTCTATCACAGACAAGGCCATCTCTGATCACTTGCTCATAACCCTCACCAATCATACACCCCCACCTCAATCCAACCCCACTTCCTTCTGTGCCACTCCTGGAAAAATCTTTCCCAAGTCACTTACAACTGCACTTTCGAGCTGCCAGTGATTTGTCTTTATTCCTCCATTTTCCCAGGTACCGCTGCAGCTGTTGATTTGCTGAACCGCTCCCTCACCTTCACCTTGAATGCCTTTATCCCCAGCAAAATCTTTGCTCTCTTCCATCCCAGTTATTAGAGTCATAGAGTTATACAGCACGGATAGAGGCCCTTCGGCCCATCATGTCCGCGCCGGCCATCAAGCCCAGTCTAATCTAATCACATATTCCAGCATTTGGTCCGTAGCCTTGTATGCTATGGCATTTCAAGTGCTCATCCAAATGCTTCTTGAATGTTGTGAGGGTTCCTGCCTCCACAACCCTCTCAGGCAGTGAGTTCCAGACTCCAACCACCCTCTGGGTGAAAAAGTTCTCTCAAATCCCCTCTAAACCTCCCGCCTTTTACCTTGAATCTATGCCCCCTTGTTATAGAACCCTCAACTAAGGGAAAAAGCTCCTTAGTATCCATCCTATCTATGCCCCTCATAATTTTGTACACCTCAATCATGTCCCCCCTCAGCCTCCTCTGCTCCAAGGAAAACAAACCCAATCTTCCCAGTCTCTCTTCATAGCTGAAGCGCTCCAGCCCTGGTAACATCCTGGTGAATCTCCTCTGCACCCTCTCCAAAGCGATCACATCCTTCCTGTAGTGTGGCGACCCTGGTATGACCCCCATCTTCGCTCCCTCAAGTCCAAAGGTTGCAGACTTGAGTGTACAACTGGTTTAGCCATCCATCACCAGATCGAGAGCAAAGATTACGCTGAACTTCTTTTCTCCATGATCGACCATTGCCTTAAATCCCTCTCCCTTGCCCCCTCCTCCATCACATTTCCGAGTTCATCTTGTCCATGAGAGCCACCTCCTGCTCCTCTGACCCCATTCCCACTAAATTGCTGACCACCCAACTTCCCTTCCCGTCCCCCATGCTAGCTGACTTTGTAAATAGTTCCTCTCCTTAGGTACAGTTCTCCCTCTCTTTCAAAACTGATATCATCCTCGAAAAAAACCTTTGACATTTCTATCCTACCCTACCCACTCATCTCCAAACTCTGTTTCCTCTATAAAATCTTTGAAAATGTTGTCCCGTTCCAAATCTATGCCCATCTTTCCCACAACACTATGTTTGAAACTGTCCAATCAGGTTTCCACCCCGCACCAAAACGGCCCTAATCAAAGTCACAAGTGACATTTTCTGCGTTAGTGATCATGGTGCACAATCCCGCCTCATCCTCTTCGACCTCTGCAGCCTTTGACATGGTTGACCACACCATCCTCCTCCAACGCCTCTCCTCTGTTTTCCAGCTCAGTGGGACTGCCCTCACTTAGTTCGACTCTTACCAGAGCATCTCCAGCAATAGCTTCTCTTCCTGCCCTCACACCATTACCTCTGGAGGCCCCCAAAGATCTATCCTTGACCCAGTCCTCTCCATCATCAATATACTGTCCATTGGAATATCAGCTGCAGATATGGTGTCAGGTTCTATATGTACACTGATGACACCTAGCTCGACTTCTCCAGCACCCCTCTCAACCCCTGCACTACGTCTGTTATTAGACTGCTTATCTGACATCCAGTCTCAGATGAATTGCAATTTCTTCCAAACAAACATTGGGAAGATCATCTTTGGTCTTTGCCACCAATTCCGTCCCCCTCTCTGGCCAGTATTTGAAGCTGAACCATACTGTTTGCAACCTCAGTGTCTTATTTGACCCCGAGCTGAGCTTCCATCCTATATCCTGTCCATCATAAAGATCATTTACTTCCACTAATGTCACAAAGCTGTAGCCAAAGCAAGTATGGTATTAGCTTACACTGTTTGGACTATTCAATATAAAGCAAAGCACACCGTTTTGTTCTTGTACAAGTCCTTGGTTAGGGCATATTTTGAATACTGTGTCCAGTTTTGGTCCCCTCGTATGGTCGGTGATGTCGAGGTTATGGAAAAAGTTCAGTGCAGGGCCACAAGAATCATAGACTTAGGATAAGAAGAATCGCCTAACATCTAACCTAGCCCTACCCTTGCATAACTTATAAGCATGATCCCTGGTCTTCCCCAATCTATCAAATTGAAAATCATCAATAGGAACACAATCTAGTCCATTAACTATTTTATATGCCTCCATCAAATCACTATGTCGCTGGATTGGGGGTATGTTTACATTCTCTGTTCTCTTCCCACCACCACCCCCCCACCCCACAAATGAAGTGTGCACATTTATCTCTTTTGAACTGCATTTGCCACATATCTGCCCACTCCTCTAACTTATCTCCATCCTTGTATTCTCCTGCATTCTTCCTCATAGTTTGTCATGCCCAATTTGATATCAAAGTAGAGAAGGGAAATCAATCTGGAGCCATCTAGTTGGTGACCAAATGAAATAGATCGCTCGCTGGAAACAGTACAGGGCTGAATTTGTCGTGCACGTCTTGATAGGTAGAAAATGTTTAGGGATGGTGGGGAAAGACAGTGAAAGAAAGTGCAAGAGGGAGAATCTACATCATAGAAACAGACCATTCGGCCCAACTGATCTATGCCGGTGCTTATACTCCACACGAGCCTCCTTCCACTTTAATTATCTCTTCCCACCTTGCCCCCATATCCCTCTATTCCCTTCTCCCTCCTGTATGCATCAAGCCTCCCTTTAAATGAGTCAATGCTATCTGCTTCAACCACTCCATGTGGCAACGAGTACCATATTCTCATCAATCTCTGTGTAAAGAGAGAAAGAAAGAGAAAATGAATAAATGAATGAACAAAAAGGAAAGATGGAAGATAAAGGCAGACGGTGCGAGACAAAGAATTAACAGCGAGAAAGCAGAGTTACTAAAAGAGATAAAGGCCCAGAAAGTACTGTTGGCAATATTAGCTGAGAAATGCTGATGTTCATGATGTTCCTCTGCCTGCTATTTTAGTGGAGGCATTAACCTATTTAAAATAAACAGGTCAATGCCCATGTTAAAATAACACACAGAGGAATGTCATGAAATCATGTAGCATCTGCCTGCTATCACCAGTCATTTCTGATGACTGATAATTCTTTGTTCATGAACAACACCACAGGAAATCACTTGTATTATAAATATGCTGTGTGTTACATTACTCTTCAGTCATTATGAAATGGCTTATCCTCCAACTCAATCTATATTAAAAACCGTACATTTTTGTGCGTACTTTTTGAGGATGGAATTACGGCTTGACACAGTTACATAGGCAGTTTCCATTACAATTCTGGACATAGGATTATATAATGGAAATATATATGAAAAAAGGACAGAATGTATGACCTCAAAATGGGGACTGGCCCAATCATCCCATGGCCTCCAAGCCCACTTCATCTGAACACTGCACTTGGTCAACACCACAGGAGATCAACTGTACATATTTGAAAATCAGTATGTCCATCTCATGGCCTGAAAACGCCTCCCAATGGAATTTCCCATTTTAAATATGTCCACACCTACCCCTTATGTTTGTATGTAACTTTTTTCCTGTGGCAACCATCATACTTTTAATGCAATTTTTCAATTAATTTGACAGTCTGTGACACTGAAATACTTTAAAACACCTATTTTAAGGTGAATGCAGTTGATGTCTCCAGACACCGGTTGGCACTGCAGAGCAGTCCCCCCCATTCTCACCTCTGACTCTCAGTGTATGTTTTCTGGTCTACAAGATAAAGTGCTTTTGTTTTTCAAAATGTGAGCTTTTTAAATTTATAACTAAGTATCACTAGCTTTTCCTATTTTCCCCTTGGGGATGGTATTTGTCCCCAAAACATTCCGGGCCATTTCTTGGGCCTCAGGCATGAGGACAAACCTCCCAACCCATACCCTAAAAGGTGATTTGTTTCATTGAAATTCCACCTCTACAAAGTGGATATTGTGCCCATGAAGCCTCTCAAATTTCCACTCAGAGCTTGCATTGCTCATATTTGTGGGGAGATTTGGTATCAGCAGTGTGGCCACAGGAGGAGAGCAATTATTGAACCATTCAGTGTGGCCCAGGAAGAGAGCAACTATTGAACTGATCAGTGTGGCCCAGGAGGAGAACAACTATTGAACTGATCAGTGTGGCCACAGGAGGAGAACAACTATTGAACTGATCAGTGTGGCCCAGGAGGAGAACAACTATTGAACTGATCAGTGTGGCCACAGGAGGAGAGCAATTATTGAACCATTCAGTGTGGCCCAGGAGGAGAGCAACTATTGAACTGATCAGTGTGGCCCAGGAGGAGAACAACTATTGAACTGATCAGTGTGGCCCAGGAGGAGAGCAACTATTGAACTGATCAGTGTGGCCCAGGAGGAGAGCAACTATTGAACTGATCAGTGTGGCCCAGGAGGAGAGCAACTATTGAACTGATCAGTGTGGCCCAGGAGGAGAGCAACTATTGAACTGATCAGTGTGGCCCAGGAGGAGAGCAACTATTGAACTGATCAGTGTGGCCCAGGAGGACAGCAACTATTGAACTGATCAGTGTGGCCCAGGAGGAGAGCAATTATTGAACTGATCAGTGTGGCCCAGGAGGAGAGCAACTACTGAACTGATCAGTGTGGCCCAGGAGGAGAGCAACTATTGAACTGATCAGTGTGGCCCAGGAGGAGAGCAACTATTGAACTGATCAGTGTGGCCCAGGAGGAGAGCAACTACTGAACTGATCAGTGTGGCCCAGGAGGAACGGTGATCGGACAGAGGGCGCCAATTGTTGAGTGGCGCAACCTGGGAGATAATACAGCCGGACCAGGGTGGAAATTCCCGCCAGTCTCTCTTTTTCCTACTTTCAAACCCAATATGCTTCCCACCACCCACTCTCTTTCCTCCCCTTCTCCTCGCACACCTGTCTGTTTAATAATAGCAACTAATCCCAAATACCATACCCTTTCCATATGTATCACACATGCATCTATTGTCACACTTTCCCATCACACTTGAATAAGATTCTAACTTTTTATAAAATGTATCCTCCTGCTCACTGTGAGCAATGCCATAGGAGGTCTGCTAGTGATAAATTGAGCATGCAGTCACCACAAAGTCATTCTAATTTAAAATAAAAAAAATTGACTTGCAACAATGAAATGGTTTGAGAAAAAAAATAGAAAAATTATATTAACGCGCAGCACTTTATGTATTTGTTATTCAATGGATGATCTATGTATTTTGACTGGTCAGTAGATTACATTTAGCTCAATACTGCACCAGTTACTGAAGCAGCAAAACTGCCAACTCAACCAACACAAGCTGCCAAAACATTCCCGGTCCTAGTCCCTACCTGAAGCTGCCCTTCACTCCAGAGCAGGCACTGCTGCTACATGCTGCGAGTGGGAACTCGTGGTCTGTCAAAACTGTCACAAGATAAAGAGTTCTTGACCGCAACAAATGGCAGAGAGTGAACTCCCAGGTCGAAGCGATAGTTTCAGGAAGGAGCCAGGGAAAAGTATCTTGTGAGACAGCGCAGAGGGGGTTGTTGGGGTGACGAGGAGTGACTGACTCTGCACAGAGATTTGTACTAGGCTACTGGGGAACTTCATTTGACAGAGTTTCAAGCCAGATTGCCGGATGTTAGGCAGGTCCGCACAGGAGATTAGGGAAATATTTTCAATTCTTTAAAAAGTGTTTAAATTTTACAATTAGACATACAATACCTGACCTGGCCTCGTCGAGCTGCTATTTGTGCGCCTTTAGGCCTATTAGAGTGGTGTACAGTCACTCCTCTGGTGAAATGAAATTGTCACCTTCTTGGTTTGGGCCTGAGGTGTCAGTTTTGGGAACGGGATCCAGTGGGGCAGCGAAGGCAGAGTACTACCAGTGTATTAGCAGATCTATGGTTTCAAATTTGAAATGCCTGAACTCTCAGGTCCTGGGAGCACTCGAGCTGGCTCTGCGCGTGAAGCACAAGACGCAGTATAAGGTAACAGCCAGATACTGAATCTTTGACCCGACTGGTTCCTGGTAAGTACATGATCAATCAGAAGGGTAGCTGTGACCAGAGGCTCAGAGGACAGATATATGCAGAGGGTTACTTTTAAAAAATGTATATTTGCAAAAGGTAAAATATCTTTACACACAGTAAGAGATTAGTTGCAGAGAGTTGTTCTTTTTCTCACTCAACGTTGGGCAGACTCTCTAATGCTGCTGTTGTCGTGATTCATACTTACTTCAATACTTGTGCTGCAGTATTTGGACCGTACCACTGTCCAATCGACTTTCCTTCTCCAACTCCCATTTGAGCTAGTCCAAGATAAAGGAGGCACAATTACAATCATCAGAAACAAACTACCAATCTACACACCCTTCCCTTCCCTATAACCAGCCCCTTCCACAGTACTACAGACGTGAGTGGATAGCGCCAAATGGATTTACACTGACCTAATTCAGCAGTTCAGGTGTAGCTTGTAAACTGCTCTGCCTTTGACCCCCCAATACACATTAGGGCCCTGGGAAATAATCCTGAACAGGGCTTGTTTGGTGGACAGATTATTTGGTAACACCAGGATTCAGTATTCCCCATATTTTTTAAATGTTTACAAAATAATTATTCAAAAGATATGCAATTATTCAAAATATTAAATATGTAATAAAGTTAAAAAATTTATAGTACAGTAATTAAGTGACCAGATAAAAAGTCAACACACTTCTAGTGATGAAGTGCTGATGCCTGCTTCCAAGCTGCCACATGCTGGATTATTGTTCATGATCAGACAGCCTTGGCAAGAGGTTTCCACGTGTAGTACGAACTGAGAATGAATCCATTCCATGACCGGCCTGAGGTCGATCCATGCATTTCTCTAGCTCTTTTAGTGAAACCTAGAAGCTTGAACTTTACTATCACCAATCCAGTACCTGACTTCCTGGCTCTGCTGCACTCCAGAATTGGAAGGTGCTCCCTTCCTGCATTTTCAACATTGCATGATTGATTTTACACAAAGACAGGCACTTGTTCCTTCTATCCGACCAACCTGAACTCTGGACTTTCATCCAATGCCCGTTAAGCTCCAGCATTTCTGTAGGATGGTGTCTAATAGGTACTTTTCCACACAGTGTAAACCACAGGGCCTGAAGTTACATTTTGACAGACACAGTACATCCTCACGTCAAGTTTATTCCATTGTGAGTTTGGCATGGTTCTGCTTCAAGTCTGATTAAGAGCCCTCTCTGACACCATACTCACCTGCAAACTTTTGTGATTTGCCATTCTCAAGCAGGTCTGCTCTTAGACAACACTACCTTTGTCTTGCTGTTTGTGCAGAGAACGGGCAAAGGCAATGTAGATGGATAAATAAAAGACAAAGTGCAAGAGCAGGCATCACATTGCTAGGAAGTTAAGTTCCAGAATGAAACGGAGTGTGCATGTGATGTGTGCAATGGGGGCAGTAAGGACCCTTTTCAGGGAGGGTGACTTTACATAGAATTACACAGCACAGGCCATGCAATCCAATTGTCTATGCTGGTGTATATACCCCACAGGAGCCTGCTCCCACTCTAATTACCTCTTCCCACCCTGCCCCCATATACCTCTATTCCCTTCTCCCTCATGTATGCATCAAGCTTCCCCTCAAATGCATCAATGTTATCTGCTTCAACCACTACACATGGCAGCGAGGTGCACATTCTCACCACTATGTGTAAATAAATTCCTCCTAAACTCTACTTGATCTGTTAGTGGCTATCTTATATTTATGCCCCCTTGTTCTGGACTCACCATGAGTGAGCCCACTCCCCTCCCAGTGAATATAGCAGTGGTGGTTTGTGCCCCTTCTCAATTTGGTGAGTGCAGTAGTAGCAGGTAGCTTTCCTCCCCAACTTGATGGTGGGTAGTGCCCTCCATATCGGCAGCAGTGGGGTGGATATACCCCTCCCAAATCAGTGATCGTGGCAGTTGTGGGCAATGCCCTCACAGCCCTAATAATCTTCAGTTAGAGTAATGTGCAATATTGGGCTCCACAATATAGGAAGGATATTGAGGCCATTGAGATGGTGCAAAGCAAATTCACTAAGATGCTGCCTGCTATGAGGAAATACAAATACAGTCCCCACCACTCATTCACCTGACGAAGGGGATAATCTCCGAAAGCTTGTGATTTTAAAATAAATTTGTTGGATTATAACCTGGTGTTGTAAGATTCCTTTCATTTGTCCACCCCAGTCCATCAACGGCATCTCCACATCATGCCCACCACTTAAAACATCCACATTTAAAATGGGCAGTCGCTTATATATCGGCCAAAAAGTGATAACCGTTAGCTATTTGCATTAATGTCAATTATTTCAGGCAGCTGTGCTCACTCACCCGTCAATCACAGACATCTGATCAAATTAAGATTGTTATTCTTTTCTGCTCTGCTATGTAACTTAAGAGCCAATGCCAAGGGACAGTATTAATTATGGTACGAATTTAAATTGATAATGTTCAATCAACTTATCACAGAACTGACTAGTCCAATAGAGCCATTTTGGTCTTTACCCAAGTCCCGATAAATATTGTAGGCTGCATTAGTTCAGCTGAAGGACAGTTCTCTTAATGGTTTCTTCTGTCTTTACTGTATGAATCCTGCTCCTGCCTGTGAACATTTTAACTGTCCTCCCTCGCTATCATGTTAAAGATTCGGAGCAAGTCACCCGGGGAAAGGGTGCTGGCAAAGTGGAAGCTTGGGTGATTCGAGCAGTGTACAGCCTCGCAGTAAAATGTTAAAAATGAAAAATATGAATATAAATGGTATTTATATTTCCATCCACCATTAATAAAGCTGCTGTAAGCCTGCCGGGCGCTGATTCATCAACAGCTCTTTCAGTCAGAGTGATCTAACCACGGAGATTGTGGCTGCTGCAGGCTATGTAACCTGAATCCTTTGGGACACAGGCTTGGTGACAGCTGCAAATCCTCAGACGCTCACTGTAAGAAGCACTGGCAGAATACTACAGACATCATTGGCTTCCAGACAAACCATCCAGAGGATTGGGTTACCAGCGTATCTGAATAAATCATATACTGGCCATCACGTATAGCGGCCAAATCGCATTTGCACGAACGTGGGGACTGAACGAAGAAAGACTTGAAAAATCGGGACATTTTTTGTTAGAACAATGTGGATTATGGAGCAATATGATAGATATGTTTAAAATTATGAAAGGATGAGACAGACCAGCAGCAGATTGTTTCCAGTAGTTGATCCCTCAACTAAAGGGGCCACAGATACAAGATTAAATGTAAGAGATTTAGAACAGAGGGCAGGAGAAACTTCGTCACACAAGGGAGTTGTGAGGCTGTGGAATTCACTTCCAGGGTTAGTTGTTGAGGCAGAAACTATGTCAGCATTCAAGACTAGATTGGATGAAGGAGAAGGGGCTGAAGGGAGATGGGAACAGGGTGGGTAAATGTGATTAGAACGGTTTGCTCACATGGAGGGTAAACACAAACACGGACTGGTTGGGCTAAATGGCCTTTTTCCATGTTGTAGCTTTTATGTATATCTACATATAACACAGCAGTGGCAGATAGCTCACCTATTTGATGAATGGAGTAGTAGCTGTCCTTTTTGTCAAGGAAAGCATTCAATATGTTGTAATATTCATCCCTTTGCTGCTTCCCATTTACCCATCGCCAGTCTGCAAAGAAAGAAGAGGAAAAAGGAGGAAATGAAGACAAAAATGGAAGTGAGAAAGTACAAATTATACTGAAAATAGCAGGAACTAGCTGCTGTATGAGCAGGAACACTGTGGTATTTCCAACTCTCCAAAAGCACAGGGAGTGGGTGGAGGAATCTGGAAGATAGCGATCCTCCACATAGTTTACCTTTACGGATGGACAATCACAATGTCGAATTTTAGGGCCTGAAGTTCAAAATTGTAGTCCCATTCACTCAGCAGCTCCACAGGGACACAAAGTGATGAAATGCAATTTATTTCCCACCATACATAGCCTCTAGTTCCCCCCAACCCCAACCCAAATATTTCTGACACAAGGCCTGAATGTAGCTAATCAGAGACTCAAATCCTAGCAACCAGTTCTCGGAACTCACCTCGACCCAAATGTCTGCAGACGAGAGCCTGCGCGAAGATCATTTGTCCGCACCGCAACATGCAGCCCCAGCCATTATCGGAGGTGGGTCCTGTGCCTCCTGTCCACACCAAGACAATGCAGCAGTTAATACCAGAGTTTAATATTTACACCATGCAATGCACCTGGCACAAGAGATACACATACCACAATAATCACACTCCTTCCCCATATTACTACGCCAACGATTCTAGTGTGTAGCATAATCTGAGGATTAGCTGCACCACTGACCTGTACAGCGTCAGTATAGTGTTTTCTGACGAAGCCCAATGCTGTCCAGATGCACCCCAGAACCTGATTGGCGCTACTTCAGGGAACACTAAGCTCCCTCACATACCTCCCCTGAAATGAAATCAAGCGTTGTTAAAATATCCATCACTCTCAATCCCCCTTTTGAACAGATATTTTCCAGCTGCTCGTTAAAGGTGTGAATTGACAATCTTCTCTGGGTGTTAGTTCAACATTTCCAGTAACTAAGAAATCTACTTTCTAATCTGGTACTTCTTGTGCTTTGACCTATGTTTGTGGTCAATGATATACAGCTTGATTACTTCCACCTCATCTATACCATATATTTTGAGACCTGTATCATTTTTAAACAACAACTTGCATTTATATAGCGCCTCTGACATAGTAAAACGTCCTAAGACGCTTCACGGGAGCATAATCAGACAAAAATTGAAACTGAGCCAAAGGACGAGACATTAGGACAGGTGACCAAAAACTTGTTCAAAGAGGTAGGTTTTAAGGACAGTCTTAAAAGGAGGAGAGGTGGAGAGGCAGAGAGGTTTAGGCAGAAAATTCCAGAGCTTAGGGCCTAGATGGCTGAAGGCACAGCCGCCAATGGTGGGGTGAAGGAAGTGGGGTGGGGGGGGGGCGGGGTGGACAAGAGGCCAGAGTTGGAGGAATGAAGACTTCTGAGGGTTGTAGGGTAGGAGGAGGTTACAGAGATACCAGCAAAGCCTTACTTCGTAATTTAGTCCCCTGAAGCACGGAGTCAATCTAGTTATTTCTCTCCGAACCCTTTTTAAATGTATCTTTTCCGAGGTAGGGTGACCAAAGCTGCAACCTCTGGCCTCATCAATGATCTGTACAATGTCAGTATAACTTGTTCTGACTTCAGGGAAGGGAACCTGCCACATGTTTCTACAGTGCCGTACTACATGGTTGACTCCTACTTCCTTTTGAAGTACCTAGCAAGCCACCCAGTTGTAAAAACAAATCGCTCAAGTAGGCAACCCATCACCAGCTTCTCAGGGGTAACAAGGGATGGCAATGAATGTGGCTTTGCCAGCACTGCCCACAATTCCAGAACAAATCTTTTTTTAAAAATCAATGCATTTTATATTTTAAAGCCCAAGGTGAGTGATAGGTAATGCAGCAAATTGGGAGTAGGTATTGATAGCAATGGAGGGAGGAACGAGGGATTTGGTTTACTGAGGAACTCCTGCTGTCTGGCAGTGGGGGGGGGGGGGGGGGGGGGAGGCGGCGGAGGGAAGGAGGAGAGAGAGACCAGTTGCATGGGATGGGAAGGGAAAACAGTCTCAAGCGTCTGACAGCAATGAGGGGTGGTTCCATTGTCAATCAGTACTGGGAGAAGACAGTTCCTGGATATGGCAGCATGGGAGAGGGACAAGGCTTGCAGCACTGCCGGGGGTGAGGTGGGGGCGGGGGGGGGAGTTTCCAGAGTCTGGGAGCACTGAGGAGGATAGAAGGGTTTGGTAATATTGACTGAAGGGAGCAGGGTAAGGCCACATTGTTGGGGGGAGGTGGACGCCAGAGGAATATGGCCCGACCTGCTCTTACCTAATTCACCAACTCCATACCAGTCTCTGCTTCAATAGCCACTCATGTTAAAGCATTTCATGTTCTAATAACCCTCCGTGTCAATCCCGAGTCTACACCCTCTTGTTACTCAGTCACCAACCAATACAAATAAATGTCATTATTTATCCTCTGAAAACCTTTCATGATCTTGAAAACCTCAGATTCCCACTTAACTCCCTCTGTCTCTGTGTGTGTCTGTCTCACGTACACAGTCACACCAGTCAGTTGGAAAGATTCTAAAACTTACCTCAGCAATGATGTTTTACCTCAACACTGTTCAAGGGACCGAAAAGAGAACAATTCTTAACTATAGTGTAGTCAAAATGAAGAAGACAAGGATATTTCATTGAGAAAATAAATATTTGTAGCTTTGGCCAAGTATGAATGAGAGAAAGGACAGCTGTGCTTATCTGCCTTTCTCCAAGGTAACGTTTAAGTAGTTTAACTCAGCAGTCAATAATAAACATTACCCAAAGAGAAAAAAAAATTGTTCTCCAGTGTGTTTTGGAAAAGGAGACAAAAAAGGAAAGGGGAAGAGAAAGTAAGAAAATAAATCCTGTCACAGGACAAACAGTAACAAAATCCTACTCATACATGGTGAGAAAGTTTACATAGACACGCTCAGATTGTGGTATCACCAGAGCTAACGGACTGATTGCTCTGGGTCAAAATATAAACAACAAGCCCAGGCTTTTGAGAGACTGAGTTTGGAGCTCTTTTCTCTAGAAAAGCGAAGGCTGAGAGGTGACCTAATAGAGATCTTTAAAATTATGAAGGGATTTGATAGGATAGACGTAGAGAAGATGGTTCCACTTTTGGGGGAGACCAAAACTAGGGGCCATAAATATAAGATAGTCACTAATAAATCCAATAAGGTATTCAGGAGAAAATTCTTTACTCAGAGTGGTTAAAACCTGGAACTTGCTACTACAAGGAGTGGTTGAGGCAAATAGCATAGATACACTGAAAGGGAAGCTCGATAAGTACATGAAGGAGAAAAGAATAGAAGGATATGTTGATATGGTTAGATGAAGTAAGGTGGGAGGAGGCGCGTGTGGAGCATAAACACCGGCATAGACCAGTTGTGGTGTAAATACTATGTATAAAAACATTAATAAGGATAATCAAGCACACAAAAGTTTTATCATGTTATGTGAAATATCTATTATTTGAACCTGTTGATTGAATTCCAGCCTGTAGCTCACTCCACGGTATGCATTGCTATCGGCTCAACATTGTCTGTTTGTTCTGATTTTAGTGAAGTTCCATCTCCAAACTATGCACCCTTCACGTGCAGAACATTCCATGAAGGAAGGAAGTGCAGGACTGTTTTAAAATCCAATGAATTTCAGCTGTGAAAGATAGGTAATAAACACCTACCAATAGGTGAGAAATTCCTCCTGTATGTAAACCAGAGTCGTGAAGTGACGTCTGCAAAGATCTCATCTTTATCTAGAGAAAAAAGGAACAAACTCACAAAATAAAAGGGTAAAAACATCATTGCTCATTGGCCTCATACTGCAGCCTGGCTGTAGGACTGGATTTAAAGAAAGAAGAAAGACCTTATTAATCTAACACCTTTCATACCCCCAGGATTAGTTACCTTTTGTTGAATTGTAGTCACTGTTTTGTAGGCAACACAACAGCCAATTTGCACACAGCAAAGTCCCACAAACAGCAATGAGATAAATGACCAATTAATCATTTTTTTAAAAAGTGATGGTTGATGGATAAATATAAGCAAGGAAAACTGTGAAGTCTGCTAACTTCCTGAAAGAGGTATACAGTCTTGTGACATCCTCAGACAATACAAACAAAATTGCATTTTCTATAGTGCCTTTCACGACATCCCAAAGAGCTTCACAGCCAATGCAGTACTCTTGAAGTGTAATCAATTTGTTCACAGCAAGGTCACACAAACAGCAATGAGATAAATGACCAGATAATCTGTTTCAGTGATGTTGGTTGATGGATAAATGCTGGCCAGGACACTGGGAGAACGCTGCTCTTCTTCAAATAGTGCCACGGGATCTTTGCATTAACCTGAGGGGGCAGACTGGGCCTTGTCTGCTGTTTAGTCTATTTTACTTATGCAGATATAAACTTTTTTGATTAAGCAGTGCAATTAAACATATTCAAATTTATACGGCCGAGATATAGAGGAATAATGCATTCAGTTGTTTAAAGTGTATCCTGGCATTACAATTAGAGTTTATATTTTGTGCCTCAATTATTCACTGTTACATGGCCAACAAAATAAATAAACCTCTATTCAGTGAGTCCTGCTGGAAGTACACGTGGACATCATAATATAAAAGTCAAGAACGAAGGCGGCTACTGGGCCTAAGGAGCTCATCCCTCCAGTAGACCAATTCTCTGTTCAATTGAGTTTTGAACAGCCCTAATATTTTGGTCCCTACTACACACTTTGGCAGATTGTCGAAACATTTATCACTCTGAGTAAAGATATTCTCCCTCATACCTGCTTTAAATCTACTTTTCAGAATCTAAATTTATAAAGTCTTAATCTTGGTTTACATCCGTGTATAAATTATTTGACATTTTAAAGACTTCAGTTAGGTCCCGTTTGAGCACCTTCCTTCCAGACTGTAGAGTTTGAGTTTCTCTAACCTTTCATCATAGCTTATCCTCATTACATCTAAGATATTGGATGTACTGTGAAAATTGGATAGGTTATCCTCTCTTGTAAATACTTCTAGAAAATATGCAGAGGTTCAGTTGAGATAGGTCACACAGTGGAACATCCTGCCAAGTCTCACTTAACAGATACATGGATGAATAGCCACTAGGGTAAGGTAACAGAGAGCCGCTGCTACTCATGGAACCATATCTCAGCGTGTCAATGCCTTCAGGAGAAGACCAGTAAGGGAGGAGGGAAGAGATGATTCCTTGCTCATTGAGGTAATATTATTGAGCCCATAACCACTGGGAATGGGCTTTCTGCACTATTCCAACGGTGTCTTCGGGGTGGGGAGGGGGGGTAGAGAGAACTTGTGTAAGTTTGAAAAGAAACTCTCAATGCAACGAAAGCTCAGTAGAAATGAAGATTACAAATCTTACTAATCAGTCTGAAAATGGACTGCACTGGCAATAATGTTCAGAAGTTTGCATGCTCCAGCACAATCTCCGGCCCAACATCACATCTCATTAGTTAGAAAACAAATTGTTCAGGAAAAGTTTAAAAGGAAGTTCAAACAACATCTCAGGGGAAGGGAAAAAATAAAACAGTCCAACTTGAGCTGAGATGCAGGCGGAGAACAGGGCTAACAACTGAGGTCTGCTACAGACCCAAAGCAGGTAAGTGAAGAGGACAAGGAGACAAGGGTATGGAAAGATAACGTAGTAATAATTGGTGACACCAGTCAAGTTAATATAATGTCTTAAGTGTGCAAAAGAAAAAGCACGAGTAAATGTGCAACAAAACGGTTTCTTAACACAGCATGTTATGAGTCCCTCTGGGAGAACTCACATCTAGACTTGGTTCTTGCAATTAGCAAGATGGCATCCATAGTATTGGGACCTCTACAGACGTATGGCAATATAATCTCTTCGACATCATCTGGCAATTGGCGCCAGCCAGGGTAGAAGTATATGATATCAGGAAAGTAATTAGGGATGAACATAAATAAATTAAGGCAGACACATTACTGATAGGAAAAATGGTAACTTTTAAAACTGTAATATATCCGCGGGAAAAATGTGCAAGCTAAACAAGGAATTGCCTAAATGGATAAAAATAAACAAACTTGCATTTATCTCATCTCTCAGAACATCTCAAAGCAATTCACATACAATGAAATGCTTTGAAGTGTAGTGACTGTTGAAGTTGCTCAATTTTACTGTTTTGAATACAGCAATTCAAATGCAGAGAAGGAGGCAAAATAATATACAAAACCAATAGGGAAATTGGAGGGAAAGAACATTGGGAGGAGTATTGGAAATGCTAAACAAGCTATAACAGATATTAAGGGTGCAAGAGGGCACTAGAGATTAACATAATAAAGGATGTTAAGAACAATAATAAAACATTTTTAAGCATGAGTGTGGTTAGGAAGGAAGTTAGAATGCCAAAGGATAAAAATTACACAGTAATCAAAAGTAAAAGAAAGAAAAATAGAACTAGGGAAATATTAACTCCCTATACAATCATTGTGGCACAATAAATACCCTTCAGGATCAGTATGGAGAGTGTTTGATAAGTTCAGAGACTGAAGACCTACAAATTCCTTAGTCAGAAAGTGTATATCCTAAGGTACTTTGGGAGACTGACTGGGTGCTGGAAAGACTCTGCAGGATTGGAAACACACAAATGTGGACCTATCAAACAAGGAGCTTTAGCTAATGTAAAATAATGGAGATCATTCTGAGGAACAGGCTGACGAAGTACATATATGACAGCTTAATATGGAGGAGCCAGCAAGAAATTACAAGGGGTAGATCTTACATGACAAACCTCCTCAACTTCTTTGAGGACATTACAAATAAAATGATAACTCCCTATGAAGGTAGACTATTTCAGAAAGCATTTAACAAAGTTCCACAAGACCTTTTTCATAAGGTTCCATGTGTTTAATAAAACTAAAAACCATGGGACTCCAAGGGAAAACATGGGTCTAAATAAGACATTGGATTTTTTTTTAAATATAGGAAACAGAATACTTGATAGATGTAGTGTCAGACTGGGGGCTGGAGATGATTGAGGTACTGAAGGGGTAACTACTCCGGACTCGTGTTCTAAATCAACATAAATAACCTGGGCATGGAAACCGAACACAAGCTTCTTAAAATTTGCTGATAATACTAAAGTAAGCAAAACAGTAGGGACAGAGAAAGCAGTTAATGATTTGCAGAATGATTTGCGTTAGTTGTGCAACTGGGCAGATAAATGGCAAATTAAATTCAATGTTGACAAATGTAAAGTAAAAAGATATTGGGATTAAGAATGAGTGACATAAACAATGAAAGGAAAAGTCTAATTACAAGATACACAAAAGGCATCTGGGAGTAGCAGTAGACACGTCATTTTCAATGTTGAGACAATGTGGAGATGCAATTAATAAAAGCAAACAGAATTTTAGGATAGTCAGAACAGTGGACAGGTCCAATTAGGCTTTATAATGTGGTCAAGGAAAAGCTGCAAATTCACTAAATCTAAAATAAACACTGAGCAGGTCAGTCAACATTTGTAAATAACCTGCCTTTTCTTTTTACAGATGTTGACCTGCTGTGTATTTCTAACATTTTGCTTTATTTTTAGGCTTTATAATACACTGGTCAAGCTATACTTGGAGCAATGTGTATGTTAGTCAACCTCCTTCCTTCTAT